>NW_024465368.1:0-2360 GCF_017591425.1 Ochotona curzoniae | reverse complement strand
ATTTAGAGTTTTATCAAATGTGAAATATCTTGCAAATGAGATGAATTATCAAGAAATGAACTTGGCATCCCATCAAGGCAAGTGACCATCCTCCTGGATATGAACCTCAGAATGCTTGATATGTGTCACTATAGTCCAGATCAAGAAAATTGTGAGTCTTTACTAAAGATAGGAATATGAATTCAGAGCCAGGTGAATTTTCAACTCCCTGAGCTAAGTGAGATCATCCAGATATGCACAAATATCATATCAGGTCTTGGGGCAAACCTCATGATGCCATTCTCCCTGAGACAACATCTCAATCCCCTCTGTTTGCATCTACACTGTAGAGGAACTTACAAGATGTTAGTTACAATGATGTTTGTCTCTTACCAGGGGAACAGGAACATATTGCCTTCAAGTGGGCACCATAGGAATTGCCCAAACACTTCCGGATTGGTTACAGATCATTCAAAAAGGTCTTCTCAAGTTCCCTGGCCAAGCAAGGAGGATTCGGGGAACTTCTAGAAATATGACATTTCCTGCAAGCCCAGTGCCTCTCTGTACTCTCTCTAATTTCAAGAGATACCTCTGTTAGTTATTTAAAACAAAGTTCCGGATTTTACGATAGCGCAGCTAATTTCGCAGCCTGGTTCTTTTACAGTGAGCCGAAAACACCAGATGCAATGAAGCACTTTAGGAGGTTCATTCCAGTGGGGCAGGAACTGGACGGAGGTGGTGGGAAGAGCAGATAGGAAAAGGGAACATGGAGGCACCTCCTGTAGGGCAGGACAGGACTGAGGTGGTGGAAGGGCAGCAAGAGGAAGGGCAGATATAAGCATCCGGGGTTGGGGGTGGGGAAAGCTGGATTGGGAGGAATTGAGAGAAGGCCCCAGGGAACTGGTGCCTGCAAGGAAATGTCTAAGGATGATTGGTAAGTGGACAGGTTTGGGGAAGGGGCTGGGAGATGGGGGTGAGATTCTCAGATAATGCTAGATTGTCTGACTGATGAACAGGTGGACTTGCGTGAATTTCATGAGCCGTGAGGAAGAGGAAATAGTGCTGGGTCCAGGGAGGCAGGGCCTCTGTCTCCATGATGACTTTCAAATCACTGCTTAGAATCTCAACTCTGGGATTCCTCCCAGGAGGTGCTATCACCTTGTTTTTTCTCACTTTTGCTTTGCTCACATTACAAATAAAACCTCTGCCTGCAGCAGCTTCCTGGCTCTTCATTATTTTAGTAAGCCGAGGAAAGAACTCTCCAAGCTTGGCCAATAACAATGGGGACCCATATGCAAGAGTCAAAGAATACGGAGGCGTTTACAGTTCATTAGACAAGGTCATGGAGAGGGAGTGTTGAACCAAGTTACAGCTCTGGAGATGTGTACAATATTTCCCTTGGGTAACTGACGTTAGTACCAACTAGTATATACCAAAGGAAAAAAATCACTAAAAGGCGAATAAAGATTAATTTTAAAGATTTAAAGATGGCATACATGCAAGAAACATGAAAGTAAAGGTTGTTCTTTACAGACAAACTGGAAATTGTGCAGAGTGCTTTAGCTCATGCTTGGAGAAGCATCAGTTTTAGAGTGAGCACTGTTCCATTGCCATCTCATAACTCTTACAGTATTAGCCCAAATCAAGTTCCATCACCACATCTCAGAACATATTACAAGAATATTTACAAGGAACAAAATTATCAGAGACCTTAGAAAGTACAATTCACAATGTGTGGTATCCAAGAAAGGTTGAAAGATCTCAAATCCTTTCATCCGCTTGAAGAAAATAAGCATAAATTAGGAGCCAAGTAAAGGTAAAATAATGAACATCAGTGGGAAGATAAATGAAAGAAAATTTAAGCAAATGCATAATAAAATTGCTTAATGTGAAAATATTTAGAAAAAAAATCTAAGAAAACTGAAACTAATCTAGCAAATAAGACATATTTTGCATTTCATATTTTTATTTTAAAAGCAGAATAAAATAATTTCTTTTCTAGGTTGAAAACTTGAAATACATTAATAGAAGGGCTCTGACAACAAATAAATTGTGTAGAAATATAGACTACAGCAGGATAAACAGTTAGAGAAAGGAACAAGGAGTCAAAGCTTGTGCCTGAGGCATTGGCTTTCAAAAGAATTAAGAAGCAGATCTTGCTTCTGATGATTTAATCCCCAAATGACCACAATGCCTATGCAAAGCCAATGGCCAAGAGCCTCCTCTGGCTCTCCCACACAGGTGCAGGATCCCAAGGCTTTGGGCCATGTTGGACTGCTTTCCCAGGCCACCAGCAGGGGGCTGAATGGGAAACGGGGCTGCCAGGATTAGAACCGGCGCCCATATGGGATCCCAGCCTGTGCAAGGTGAGGACTTTAGCT
>NW_024465367.1:0-69907 GCF_017591425.1 Ochotona curzoniae | reverse complement strand
AAAGCTTTAGAGGGCAACAAAAGTGAAGCCATTGGATACATCAAAAGCTATGGAAGGTAAGGCATGCAATTACTGGGGACTGGAAACTGGACACAGTAATACAAAGATCATTGGTAACATTGCCGAATGTTAGTGGAGCGAGGCATCCTACCCAAAATAAAAGTTGCTACTTGGTGCCACTTAAGAATGTGTCCCTCGCAAAAAGAAACTGCAGATAGAAAAAGACTGAGGAACCTTCATATAGAGAGATTATCTTAGTAGGCCTAAATTAATCCCATGAGATCTCCACATCAGAAAATCATCTATATTCGTTTAGGAATATGCACTGAAAGCGAAGACAGAACCGAGGGGCCAGAGAGAATGACCCCATCACATGGGCAGGAGCCTAAGGATCGTCTCCCTGATGACACAAAGCCATAACACAGAGCCTACTCCCTTGAGGTCAGCAGGACTAAGTCAAAAGAACCTGAGTACCTTTGAGAGAGGAGTTAGACTGGGTAGTAGGCAGTTAGGGCATTCTGGGTCCCCAAGTCATTTTTCCTCAAATAGAAAGGGGTATTCCCCCCCACCATGTCTTGGATTCACCAGAGCACATCTCTCCTGAGACAAGTGCATATCTTATCAGGAATGCTTCCCCAAGAGACAAGGGTGACATTAACATATCAATTCCCCACCGGAAGCCTCAGCCCCATTCTGTCTCCTGGCCATTGCCAAGGGGGAGGGCTTCAGATTGGCCTCTTTATCATTAGAAAGGGACCAAGGAAGTTGGCCAGTGACACCTTTCTGGCCTTTTGTCCCAAGGCCAGGTATCATGGAAACCAGGAATTTTTTTTTGTTTATGGAGAAACATCTGTGAGGTAAACCTTTAAAAAATGCATTCCCCACCATTAATATGGGTTCTTTTCCTCCTGCCACAATGGCAGAGGGTTCAGCTTCTTGTCTTCCTGCCACTATGGCAGAGCACTAGGGTCTTCTTTTTACTCTTCCTCCTGCCACTCTGGCAGGGGGTAAAGGTCCTTTCTATCTCAAAACCCCCTCCCATCACTAGGACGGGAGTCTCTCTTCTCAGCTTTTCTAATAAATCTTGCTTTAAAACTAAACTGTGTCCGCACGAAAATTCTTCTTTCCTGCGAAACAAGAATTGAGGTTGCTGCCGTATTCAGGGTCAAAAACCCTACAACACCTTCTCACACTATCAAAAAATCTGAGTTACTCTCCGTGTTTAAGTGAGGCAGCTCAGATTTCTTCTTGGGACTGCTAGTCAGCCTGGGTGATCACAAGTAGAGGATGAAAAGATTACCTTGTGCCGTGGGCCTTAGGGTCACTCTCAGAAGGGCTGGAGCTGTGCTCAGCTCCTGAAAAGACTCTCTTTTCCACTATGCTGGGCGTAGAAATGGACTCAGTTATACCAGCATGTAGAAACATTGCATACACCTCTAGAAAGACTAAGGGTTCTACAGTAGTCAGGCCAACCCAGCACTATGATGTCAGAGTTCTAAGGCTCATGCCATAATTGACCACTGACAAACTCACACACCAGTTTGCTGTATTTGGGCTCTGGCTTTCAATTCCTTCAAATTAATCTGAGATAATCATTCCTGCACATTCCTGTAAGAAATACAGATAGCCACAAATCTTTCATGCACTATGCCCAAAATGGCAATATTTCCCAAAACTACATGACAATAATATTATTACTGTGTCACTAGGTAGTGAGTCATTAACATAAATATATATTTAACCCCTTTTTATTACCATAACAAAACCCCTGGGACTAGGTAATCTGTCAAAAGAGAAAGTTTATTTAACTTACAGCTTTGAAGGTTAAAAATTCACAATCCTGTACCTCCCACTGACTCAGCCACTCTTCCTGGTTCATAGTCCAGCACCTTCCTACTGTGTCCTTGCTCGGCAAGGAAAGAGAGGTCAGGGCTCAAAATGGGACTGAGGTGGTGGACCCCATCCACAGCAGTTTATTTTCATTTCTGTCACTGAACTCTGCACTTTCTACCCTAGAAGCCAAATAGAAGAAATGGTACAAACATGATCCTTAGTAATATTGCAGTATTGGGGCCAGTGCACTTGCCTACTGACTAAAGTCCTCACTTTGCATGCGCCAAGATCCCATATGGGCACTGGTTTGTTTCCCAGCTGCTCCACTTTCCATCCAGTTCCCTGCTAGTGGCCTGGGCTACAGTTGAGGATGGCCCAAAGCCTTGAAGAAGCTCCTGGCTCCAGGCTTCGGATGGCTCAGCTTCAGCTGTTGCCGCCAGTTGGGGAGTGAACCAGTAGACAGATGATTTTTCTCTGAGTATCTCCTTCTTTCTGTATTATCTGCCTTTCCAAAAAAATCAATCAATCAATCAAAAAAGAAGCAAACAATAAAAATAATGATATTGCAGTATTACTTTGGCACATCACAAACATTAAAAACTTATGTATTATATTTCTACTGTTCAATTTTCATACCAATTGATAAACTGTTTATACAGGAAAAAAAAGTTGTATAATGACCGTGGTAATCAATCTGTGGCTTTTGAATCCCCATTCAGTATTTTCCATGTATGAGGCACTGGTAAAATCTGTGATTCTATTATAAAGTCTGTGTCTCCTCTCCAAAGAAAGGGTGACAGTCAAAGCACCCCACAGGGCTTCTGTGAGTATAAAATGAGATAAGAGAATAGAAACCTCGGCAAGCCACCTTACGTAGCACTCTCCTACTAGCTTCAAGTATGCTTCTTAAAGGCAGGAAGACAGTCTTTTTAACATAGTCAACAATACTATGGATGTTTGTCCAAGCACAAAGGGAAATGTTAGATAACACACCACATGCTGTAGCCCAATGAGCAATTACCAAACAGAAAGCTACTTGCAAGGCACCTTACAGACAGTGCTTCATTGCCTCAACATCAGCTTCTGAGACAAGAACAATCTACAGATGGAGAAAATGAAGCTAAGGAGAATTGTGCCGCATGGGGACCACACACTTAAAGTTAGTAGAATGAGGACTGTCTAATTTCTAATTCACACAGTTTTTCTACAAACAAGCAGGTTTCCCAGACATGAAAGTGGAAAATTGCCATCACAGCGTGAAATCGCACCCTGCTCAGGTAGGTGGCAAGATCATATTCCTGAGATTGACCTGAGCTTTCCCACTTTCTGCAGCTGCATATGATGTTCATTTCCACCAACTTCTTCACAGCCTTGATTCTGCACTCCTCAGTCCTCGAGTGAAGCTTACTGCTAACTCTCAGACAGCCAGTTTGCGTTAGAACTGCCTTTAGAGGCCTGCTACCTTAAGCAGTCAGACCTTGGCATTGAACAGACTGGGAATAGCAACCAGAATACAGCATGTTGTAATCTGTGCTTTCTCTGATGTCTACTCTTTTCCATCTCAAGGGCAGATGCAACACTGTCAACTAGGGCTCCATGAGTCAACCCTTTACACATCTCATTTATTCTGATTTCCTTCCTGGGCCCTTGTCATTGTAATGATCCTTCCTCCAGCTGGCCTTCTGGATGTCTGTATCTTCGCCTCCACCAAGGAAAGGACCCCCATCAGCTGATGTCAAGTACCCCCTGCTCCACTGCTCTTTACTGCCCTCTACTGCCCAGAACTGGGTTTCATATTTCACCTCACAGACTGTTCTCCAATTACACTACAGAGGTGTCAATTCTTATACAGCCAATTAAAAATCATCTAGAATTACTCAGAAATGCCAAACCTTCTCAATTAACTTATTGACATTATCAACCTAATTACCATTTGAAGACACTTACTGTGATTAAACACACATACACAAGGGAAGCACTAATGCAGAGACCTGAGAATCAGTGATGATAGCAGCTCAGAGATATCTGTGTAGGAAATGCACCCCACAAATCTGCAGCAACATGACTGGTATTTTAAGCTACCAGAAGCAGTATAAGCCTTTCACGTAAGTGGTTTCTTTTTTTTACAATTTGTTTTTATAAAGTATGGGATGGGAGAACCTCAGACATTAGTGAAGTTTGTGCCCACAGTCCTACCCCTAATTCTTATCTTCCCTTAGGAGCTGCACTGAAGCACGGTTACCAAGAACCACTAGCAAACACTTACACAAGGAACACGGGACTGGACACTGCTGCCCAGGATTTCTGTTATCAAAACACAGCTTGTAGTAAGAAAATGGGAATTACTGGTCTCTGAATTGTTTAAAGTCCAAGAAGATGACTTACTCTTAATTAAGATCACTGCATGCTTTCCTGCCAAAATTGCAAATACATCCTGCATGTTCACATGATGCTCAAGGTGGAGGAACTTGCAAGAGTGCTTCAGGACCCAGCGGTGAGCTCTGAGTCCTTGGAGTGCAACGTTATCCTGCTACAAGCAAAAAAACAAAATGCAAACTAACACGACATTCACCATATCAAACATGCAGTGTCTCATAAATGACGCAATTATGAAAGGTAAAAACTTCAAACTTGGAAGTTCCAGGAAAACTTCATATGCTTTCGAGGGAAATCATTAAGGCATGGAGATGTTGTGTCCCAGTGGGTTAGATGACTGACTGTGCTGGCAGAGTTCCATATGAGTGGACTCTGCTTCAGGTCTAGTTCCTGCTAATGTGCCTAGCAAACCAGTGGAATATGGAACAGGAATTGCAGTGCAATCATCACATGCGGAGGAAGCAAAGAGCCTCCTGGTCTCAGCCTGGGCCAGCTCCCACAATTAAAGCAATTTGAGGAATAAAAGGAACTTTCCAGCTGATGGAATGCATCTCTCACTCTCATTCATCGACTTCCAAAGCAGAAATTCTTTTTTTTTAAAAAAATTATCGGGCCCGGCGCGGTGGCGCAAGTGGTTAAAGGTCCTCACCTTGCATGCCTGGGATCCCATAAGGGCGCCGGTTCTAATCCCGGCAGCCCCACTTCCCTTCCAGCTCCCTGCCTGTGGCCTGGGAAAGCAGTCGAGGACAGCCCAAAGCTTTGGGACCCTGCACCCGCGTGGGAGACCCGGAAGAGGCTCCTGGCTTCAGATCGGCATAGTATCGGCCCGTTGAGCTCACTTGGGGAGTGAATCATCGGACGGAAGATCTTCCTCTCTGTCTCTCCTCTCTGTATATCCATCTTTCCAATGAAAAAATAATAAAAATAAATCTTTAAAAAAAAATTATCTATTTGTGGGCCCAGCACTGTGGCCTAGTGGCTGAAGTCCTTGCCTTGAACACATCTGGGTCCCATGTGGGAGCCAGTTCTAATCCCGGCAGCTCCACTTCCCATCCAGCTCCCTGCTTGTGGCCTGGGAAGGTAGTCAAGGACGGCCCAAGGCTTTGAGACCTTGCACCCGCGTGGAAGACCCAGAGGAGGTTCCTGGTTCCTGGCTTCAGATTGGCACAACACCAGCCATTGTAGTCACTTGGGGAGTGAATCATCGGATGGAAGATCTTCCTCTTTGTCTCTCTCTGCTCCTCTCTGTATATCTGACTTTGTAATAAACATAAATAAAATCTTTAAATAAATATTTATTTGTAACTCAGAGATATATCTCTGATATATAGAGGGGAAGACAGAGAAATTTACTTTCTAGATGGCCACCGATTGCCAGGAGCAGACCAGGCAGAACGCAGGAGCCCAGAGCTTCTTCTAGGACTGTCATATGGTAGCAGGGCACCAAGCACCTGGGCCTTCTTCCACTGCTTTTCCCAGGCCAGAGAGCTGCATTGGAACTGAAGCAGCAGGATACAGACCATCTCCCAAAGGCGAGGCCAGCATTGTAGACCACATCTGTTTTAAAATGCCTAATTATTTTATTTGAAAAGGCAGAATCACAAAGAGATCGAGTGAGAGCTCTTTCAATTACTGATTCACTACCCCAAAGGCTGCAGTGATTGCAGTTGAGCCAGTCTGAATCCAGGAGCCTCCTCTTGGTTTCCCATACAGGTGCAGGGGCACAAGGATTGAGCCATCATCTGATTTCACAGGCTAAAGGCACTGAGTTGCATCAAAAAGTGGAGCAACTGGGACATGAGTCAGCATCCATTCAGCAGCCATTTGGTCACAGCACTGGCCCCTGGACCACAAATTTAAACAATATACCATACCATTAGCACCAAAAATAATTTTTAAAGAGTAAAGTGTTTTTGTAGAGCTCACTTTCCAGCCTTCTCTTCTACAAGCTGAGACTGCCCACCCTCTAATTAGTGGGTCCTTCAGGCAAACAGTGTGCTACTCGATGTCACATCATGAATGTCACTCAGGATCCTGATGCTTATAACAAGAGCAAGAGATGTCCTTTCACCAGGGAACTCTCTGAATCCAATAGATTTCCTGTTAAATAGCTCCACTGAAGCAAATGAACTCATTCTGTCTGTTGCAATGTTTTATTTGCATATTTCTGACCTTTTAAAAAATTATGTTTGACGTTCAATAGAGATGTATTAAAAAATAAACTGGTTTCCTTGGAATTAGAAGACTAAATTAGTGTACATTGCCTTAAATGAAAAGTCATAATACAAAATCAACAATAGAAAGAAAAATAGAAATTTACAATTCCATGAAGTTAAATGACATGTTACTAGATATGACAGTCTCCATTACACAGCTACTATACATTCCCTTAAATGAAGAGCTGCAAAACAAACTCAACATCCGGGAGAAAAAAGAAATTAACAACATCAAGAAGTTAAACAACATGCTATTAAATGACTAAAGTGTTCCTGGTCAAGTTCTTTCAGCTTCAACACCTTGGCTTTCCCACAAACCCAGCATCCTTCGCTTCTCTGGAGGGCTTTCGGTTTTCACTCATGCTTCCACCTCCACATATCCAGGTTTCATTGCTGATGTCTTCATCTTTGCCCAGAGACAAGCCCTGCTCCCCACTTAGTCCTGCCAAATTTCTCAAGGCCAGCCAGAACCAATATGAGCATCAGCAAAATGTAAGTCAAGGAGAGTGGCAGAACTTGTGTCTGCTACACCACCCTCGAATACCTAACTCAGAGGCACACAACAAATGTTGAAATGTTTATTGCAACATTAAAGGAAAGTAATGGTTATACCCAGTAGCCGTCAAGCCTCATCTCGGTTTAGCATCAGCATGGCGTCTCCAGTTAGCATTGATTTGTCCTTAACAGCTTGACTGTACTTGGCTGAATACATGCCCAGCCTGCAGCAGGCAGTGATCATAAAATTCACAAAACTAAAACAAGTACTCCCACTTTAATAAATGTTCACTAACATGATAAATGTATACTCAGAAAATCAAGGAATCACAAATCACTGCTCCATGCAGGCTGACGGTGTTCTACATAATTTGTTCTAGTTCCCTCAGATGCAAAATGAAAAAAGTTTTCAAAACAAAACATAGGGCCATTATTTTAGCATAACAAAAATAAAGAGTGCTTGTAAACATTTACACAGATGTTCAGGCCACCCCAAAGAATGTGAAGGTTAAATTGACAATTTTAATTACTCAATCATCCAGCCTGATTCACAGACTTGACAGAAAACCTCATGTTTGAAAGCATTAAACACACCTGTAAATTAGATACAACAGGTCCATCCCTCTGGAAGTACTTCTTTATCTTACCAGTACAGAGCTGGCCACCTTTCTAAATTCCAGCCACTACTTTTGAAGTCTCTCATCTCACATCCTATAGAGTCTATTTAGATCCAACCAGGAACATTCCAAATCGCAGAATCAGAGAACAGATACCCAAAGATTTCCTGAAGCAGAAATGCCATAAACCTGGAACCCACAACGTTAGCATGAAAAAACATTTCAAGTACACTGACGATCGGTTGTCCAAAGCTCTTGCCTCAACTTAAGGGCAATCTTGCTATATTTTTCCATTTCTGAAAACAGAGCTAGGAAAAAAGCACAAACTAACAGATATCCATGAAAGTCCTCCTGGCACCTGCTCATTTTTTTCTTTATTATTTGTTTTTATTGGAAAGATGGATATACAAAGAGAAGAGACAGAAAGATCTTCTGTCTTCTGGTTCACTCCCTAAGTGGCCACAGTGGCCTGAGCTGAACTGATCCAAAGCCAGGAGACAGGAACCTCCCCCGATCTCCTATGCATGTACAGGGCGCCAAGGCTTTGGGCCATCCTCTGCTGCTTTCCCTGGCCACAAGCTGGGGACTGGATGGGAAGTGGAGCAGCTGGGACACGAACTAGCACCCATATGGGACCCTGGGCATGCAAGGTGAGGACTTTAGCCACAAGGCTCCCACACCAGGTCTGCCTGCTCTCTTTCAAACACTACAAGCAAACTCCAAAATGCTTCAACAGCAAGTATAGACTCAAACCCGGATAAGCTGAGTCAAGTTGCTCTATCTTCCATAGCATATCCAATTTTTCTATCTATAAACTTGAGTGCAAACCTCAGATCCCTCAGGGCCACGAACTTGCTGGGCCTGAGACCGGAGCTAACTTGGACCCCAAGCCTCCATCATGCCACCCTCCCTCGGTCTGCCAGAGGGATGCCACTCAGGGTCTTCCCTGCCCTGTCCAGGTCACACAGCCATTAAACACTAGCCCCACATTTTTTCCTCTGTCTTACCTTTCCACTGATGTGACTCTTGCCTTGACCTTGGCGATGGATCTCCTGAGGTGGTATCCAGAATGTCAAGGGCAGGACCCACCGGGGACACATGTGAAGGTACTTGCAGTGGTGGGCATCAGTAGGCGGAGTCAGGCAGCCATAGGCGGTTAGTGGTGGCTGGCAGAGTTGGCTTGTACCCATACTGGCAGCAAACAGCAGGCGCAGGCAGTGGGTGGCCCCAGCAGCTGGTGGAGGCCAGCAGAGGCTTCTCAGAGGAGTGGGCAGAACTGGTGGGTGGGCTTGGGCAGCAGGTGGCAATGGACATGGTAGCTGGCAGGCATGTTAGTAGCAGATGACAGAGGCGGCTTATACTGGCACTCAGAATAGTCAGTGGGCGCGCGCAGTGGCTGGTGGCAGCTGGCAGAGTCATCTAAAAGCAGTGCAGCACTGGCAGGATGGCTCAGAAGACAGGTGGCAGTGTGCAGGGGCTGCGTGCAGCAATGCTCAGCAGCAGCAGGCGGGTTCAGGCAGCACCAGCAGCAGCTGGCAGAGGCGGCCAATGGTAATGCTGAGGGTCAGTGGCTTGTGGGCCCCAGCAGCTAGCCGTGACAAGCAGAGGAGTCCTGAAGCCGTCTGCTACAGAGGTGGGCAGGCTTGGATGGCAGGTGCCTGCTGGCAGAAGCTGCTTCTAGTGGTTCCCAGTAGCCGCAGGCTGGCAAGGGCAGCAGGCAGGCAGCGCTGGCAGCTAGCAGGGGCGGCTTATCGTAGAGGCCTGGGAGGCCTAGCAGTGGCTGGTGGCTGCAAGCAAAGGCTACTTAAAGCTGTGCACAGCAGTGGTGGTCGGCCCGGGCGTCAGGTGGCAGCCCAAAGAGGGGGCTTATACTGGTGCCCAGCAGGGGCAGGGTGCAGTGCGCAAGCAGTGCTGGTGGCTGCTGGCCAAGGGCAGAGGCAGAGTCCAGGGGCGTGCAGCTGGCAGTTGTTGGAGGTTGCCCCAGGCAGCTGATCCCACCGACCCTCACGGGTGGCAGGCAGAGCGGCCCATGGAGGCCGGCGGCACCCGTAGGCAGCCGGGCGGAAACTTTAGGTGGACATTGGTAGCCGTTAGCTCTGCGCAATCGTGCTGGGTGATCAAGGGTGGCTGTTAGAACTCTCAGCTGCAGCTAGAGGCGCAGGTGCAGCAAACCAAGGCATTTAACACAGCAGGCTGCAGCTGTGGTGGCCCCAGCGGCTGGTGGCTGCAGATAGGGGCGGCTTAAGGGGGCTCTGGCAGTAGTGGCTAGATGCTGAAGGGGGGTTAGGGTAGTGGACAGAGGCAGGCAGGCAGGCTCTGGCAGTTGTTGGTGGCAAGCAGTGACAGGCAGAAACCGCAGACAGGGAAGGGCACACAGCCGGTGGGCCGCAGCAACCGGAGGGGCAGCAGTGGAGGAATGAGGTGGGCTGGGGCAGGCAGTGGGGGCTCTATTCAGGCAGATGGGCGAGGGAAGATAAGACAAGAAGTGCAGGAACTGAAGGTGGCTCTCCACACGTAAGGGGTCATCGAGGACTCCGGGGGGGGGGGGCGCCAACACTCCAACTGCAAAGCTAGCCAGCAAACACCACCTTGACAGAGTATGTTCAAAGGGAGACTTTGGGACTGTGGCAAGAAGGAAGCGCAGCTAGGGGAGCCAGGAAATCTGAAAGTATAATCAAGTGAGGTTGTTTTTCACAGGATGTTCCATGCTAGCTGATGTTGCAACTTTGTACTCCCAGCTGCTTTCCAGACCATCACAGACTAGGAGAGCTGCAAAACAAACAAACAAACAAACAACCTGTCGGAGTCAGACTTTTAATGGTGGTATCTAAGAACAGATGCTGTCTGAGGAGGAAGGGTCTTCCTGTTGCCGTTTTCTCACAGCTGGACTCCTAATGCTTGTTGTGTGAGCTTAGGCAAACTGCTTCTCAGGTCAGCTTTTCCAGGGCTGCCTGACAGGCCAGAGGCCAGGGCCCAGCAGTCCTCTCCGTCTCTCTCTAGTTCCCAAGCTCGCTCTCATGCTCTCTACCTTTGAAATAAAATAAGTCTTTAATAATAAAAACATTGTCGTATGTTTCCTAAAACTGAGAACTTGATGGGAACAGGAAAACAGAAATATTCAGCTTGGATTCTTACCCAGGCTGTTTGCTGTGGAGCCAGAGTAGCTACCATGACAAAGTGACACATTTATATGAGATTCTGACACGGTGTTTAACAGAGCAGTTCTTAGCAGATGGAATGAAAAAGGCTTAATTTTTCTTTAAAAAAATGAATCTAGTTCGTTAATATGTAAAGATGATAATGTATCATAAAAGAGTTTTTAATCTTCCAGGAATGCAAGGTTGGTTTAACACTGAAAATACAATTTATATCTTGTACACTAAACCTATATAAGAGACATTTGATGGCCTCAATAAACACAAAATATATGAACAAAACTCAACATTTTGGTTAAATTTTTGACAAACTGATTCTAAACTTAGTATGTAATCAAAGAGGCATAGGAAAGCCATAACAAAATTGAAACAGAACAAGGTTGTAGGAGTTGATCCGATATATGGTGAGGTCTATGATAAAGATATCTGATAGTATGGTTTTCTCATAAGAATATACTTACAAATCAAACTGAACAATTCAGAGTCTAGACATCCACTAGTCACCTCTGTGAAAGTCTGCTGTTCTCCATCCAGTTTACTGAATGTCTCCCCAACTCACTGTCATTGATTTTCAACATTGCTGCCAGGTGCCAGAGTTAATCATTTTACTAAATAATGATGGAATGATTGGATGTCTAAATATGCATTTCACCTTTTTCATCATTTCAGATAAGGTATTGGCTCAAATTGGATCATAAGCTCAAAAAAAAGTCTATAAATGTTATGCGAAATAACACACACAGATACACATCATTACTACTTTCATAAGTTTCTAAGACAGACAGTATTATTCTGTAATACCCAAGAAGAGAATTGAGACTGCCTAGAGCCAGGGATGGGCAGAAGTATTTACTGCAAAAGGAGCAAAAGGAGTTTTTGGTTATTGAAAAATGGAAATATTCTATATATGTGTAGTGGTTACACAGATTTTAAAAATTGACAAAACCAATGAACCGATATTTTAAAAAGAATATACTTTAGCATGTATACATCAGATCCAAAATGGTTCAATAATACATCCTGCAGTAGGTGAATAATAATGCTGAAACTCTTTCATGGACAATTGAATGATGATAGAATCTGTATGAGTGCATTGTGCTACTCCATTAGGTATATTCCATTATGCAGGAAGTGCTTAAATATCTGATGGAATGGAAATTAGAGTGTTCAGTGTTCTTACTTACACTTGCCTACTCACAATGGTTTTATTAAAGCCATCTTGTCTTGATTCTGTATTAATAAACAACTCACAAAAGATGAAATTATATTCTAACCTTATCTTGGTGATAATCTTATTCTATCAAACATCTTTAACTCTCATAAAAGAAGAAAATGATTCACTTTCATATTGAAAGAATTCTGCTTTCTCCTTTTTGTGTGCATAATTCCAAAACAATCACAAGAAATTTTTGTCTTTCTTAAAGGATTATATATTTTTTGTTGGCAAGGAAGATTACAGAGAGAAGGAAATACAGAGAGATAGATCTCCCATCTGCTGATTCACTCCCCAAATGGCAACAATGGGTGGTGCCGAACTGATCTGACTCCAAGAGCCTCTTCTTCCAGGTGTCCCATGTGGGTACAGGTTCTCAGTGCTTCTGGCCATCCTCTACTGCTTTCTCAGACCACAAGTAAGAAACTGGAAGGAAAGTGGAGCAGCTGGGACATGACCATCTGGGTTCCTGGTGCTTGCAAGGTAAGAATTTAGCCACTAAACCATTGTGTGAGGCCCAAAATTATTTTTTCACAAGAGTGCCTAATCGATCTAATTTTATTTCATGAGGCATATCACACTCAAAGTATCTCAAATAAATAATCAGGATTCCATATGGGCACCAGTTCTAATCCCAGCAGCCCTGCTTCCCATCCAGTTGTCTACTTGCGGCCTAGGAAAGCAACAGAGTATGGCCCAAATTCTTTGGACCCTGTGTCTGCAAGGAAGACATGGAAGAAGCTCCTGGCTCCTAGCTTCAGATTGGATCAGCTCCAGCCATTGTGGCCACCTGGGGCGTGAATCAATGGATGGAAGATCTTTCTCGCTGTCTTTCCTCCTCCCTGTATGTCTGATCTTAAAAACCAGAAAGCATCACAGTTATCCACAGCTTTCTAGCAGAAGATTAGAAGATTGAAAATTGTCACCTCCCCTGTACTTGCTAAGTACACACAAGAATCTGGTCTGGGATCACCTCAAAGTTTTCTTGGGTATCATCACAATTGAACTTCTGGACTCAGAACCCTAACCATGAAGAGAAATGCAGGTTCCATGGTCGGCCATGGAGTGCAAGTGCTAGAGCGGAGCGTCCTCAGAGGCTCAGATGGAGCAGTGGAGAGCATATCCAGGTGCACATGGAGGATATGGCAATCTATCAGAACCTGCAGAGGACACCTGGCACCACAACAGAGGACAGAACAAATCAATCTACTACCCCAGCCATGTGTTGGCAGCGAAAAACTGAGCAAACACAGACTCTAAGAAGAACTATGCCAATCAGTGGATTCTTCAGTGACCTCATTGTGCTTGGAATGGCGAGATTGGCATCAATTCTTAACTGTTGAACTATCAAACCACTTGAGCAAGACCCTTGGAGCATGCCCACATCAGGGACCTGGGGCAGGTGGCAGACTTTGTGGGGCTTTTCCCTTTACCTCCCCCTTTACTCCAGATACAGGAAAAAAAAATGGAATTAATTGTCTTAACTACTTTCCTGTAGCCCTTGAACTTTTGTGCCCTAATTAACTATGCAAAGATTGTCAAAAATAAAGAAAAAATTGAATAATAAATAATTTCAAGTAAAAAAATAAACATAAAAAAAGAAAATTGGCGCTTCTCTTTCCTTTCCATCATGCTAGAGTTCTACTTACTGTGTTGTCATGGTCATAGGTATGAATAATAAAACAGTCACAGATCTGCTTTTAAGCTTCATTGGCTTCGGTCCAGCACAGTAGCCTAGTCCTTGCCTTGCATGCTCCAGGAACCCATATGGGTGTTGGTTCTATTTCCAGCGGCTCCACTTCCCATCCAGCTCCCTGCTTGTGGCCTGGGAAAATAGTCAAGGGCGGCCCGAAGCCTTGGGACCCTGCATCCGTGTGGGAGACCCAAAAGGAGCTCCCAGTTCCTGGCTTTGGATCAGCTCAGCTCCGGCTGTTGTGACCACTAGGGGGATGAATCACACATGGATGATCTTCCTGTCTCTTCTCCTCTCTCTATATCTGACTTTCTAATAAAAATAATTAAACCTTTTTAAAAATAAAGATTCATTTGCTTACTTACGTGAAAGGCAGAGACCAGGATAGAGATAAAATCCTGCATCCACTTGTTCATACTAACTGATTGAAACAATCTGTACTGCACAGAAAGAGCGGTCATGACCTCCTGCCAGGTCTCTCATCTGTATGACAAGAGTCCAAACACTTAGGCCATCACCTGTGTCCTTCCTAAGCACATTAGCAGGAAGGCACATGGGGCAAGGTACAGGCAGGACTTACACAAGCACAATGATACGGGACACCAGCATCAGTCAGTAGCTTAATGCACTGAGCCACAATGTTTGACCCCAGTCATCCAACGTCTTAATCCTATTTTCATTCATTACTGAGTGGTAAGTAAATTTGTCTCTGTACTTCACTGAGTATCTTGATTAAAATAATTATCTAATAATAGAAAGTTTATTTGAATTTATATATGTACAATTTCAATATGAAATAAATTTGGAACACAAAATACAGGATCAGTTCTGACATGGCAGTTGACTCTGCTGCTTACAGGGTGGTTAACCCATGGGTGCTTATTTGATTCCCAGTCATTCCACTTACAATCTAGGTTTCTGCTAATACACTTGGGAGAGCATTGAAGACTGTCTAAGTACTTCAACCCCTGTACTCATGTGGGAGACGCAACTAACCCCTGCCAGCTTCAGTCTAGTCCATGTGCAGAGGGAACCAGTAAACAGAAGAATGGAAACTCTCCCTCTCTCCCCCTCTCTTGCTCTCACTCTCACACTGCTGTCCTTCTCTGTAAGTTTGCCTTTAAAATAAATAAACTTTATCAACACCATGCTATAATTAACAGAGTTAATCGACACATTGCTAAAATGTAAGTTTAAAAACTAAAATATACATCTAAATATACAACTAAAACACAATTTTTCTTTGCCCCCTTTCTTAAACATTGATTGACTGATTGATTTAAAAGGTGGAAGGGCAGAGAGGGAGAGATCTATTTGCTGGACTGACCCTCCAAATGGTCGCAAGGGGCCATGCAGGAACCAGGAACTGCATCCTGATCTCCTACGTGGATGTCAGGAGCTCAAGTTCTTAGGCCGTCTTCTGTTGCCTTCCAAGTCACGTTAGCAGGAAGCTGGATTAGAAGCAAAGCAGTAGCCGGGACTCGAACCCGCATTCTGATGTGGGATGAGGGTGTACAGAGACTGGCTTAACACTGTAGCAGAATGTCAGCCCTCTAAGATCAGTATTTTCCATTTTTAAATTTTAGCTTCTACTCCATCCCTTGCCCCTGTAAAACGTCAGTAAAATGTGATTTGATTGAATTAAAACATGAATTAGGAAATGAAGAACAAGGAGGTGTCTGCAAGAAGTTTGTCTGGCAAAGAAAGTTAACCCTGCTCCCTGTTAATCACATTGCCCACAAAGCCACCCCTGGGTTAGGGTTGGTGGTCAAGTACCCAGCGTGTGGGGTACTCAGCATTCTTCCAAGGAGAAGAACTCCGGGTTGTGTCCTAGTTCAGGAACCTGGTGCCTTTCTGCTGCCTGAAAGGGCTCCCAACGCTTGGTCAAGCCTGATGCTGACATTCAGAGTAAAGGACCTGGACGGGGGCTGTAAGCTGTTTACTTAATAGCGACATGCCTTTTGATATGCTTCTTGCCTTGCCTGTTGCAAGGCCAGGGTAATTCACTCTCCAAGTAAGGTGAAGAGTCAGCTATTTAGGACAGGCAAGCCCTGCAAGCCAGCCGTCCCCAGACCCTTCCCAGAGCATCCGGGCCTGCTGTTTGCTCCACCTGCTGGATAACTCAAGCAAAACTTCTCACTATGGCAAAATCATTCTCTTATGAGAGGCTTGCTTGCGTGTTAGAGGTAATTACAGAATCTATGTAGTCCAGGGGACATACCAGGACCTGTGGCAAGCACTCACAGGAGAAAGACCCCAGTGGATGCCTCAATGTGGGGATGACGGGCTCTATGTTCTCCAGATGCCCTGGAACATTGCCATGTAGCTCCAGATCTGTTGTCCTGTGTGCTGCATGGTGTCTCCTTTGCATCACTGCTACTCTCACACTTGGAGGTATATTAGGCAAAATACGGTTCACCTGAATGCAGCACTGTGACTGAGAGTTTGATGTGGTCACTGAGACATCTACTGGGTGGCATCTACAATGCGGATAGCGTGGATAAAGGGAACCACAGTGCATCACATGTCTCAAAATGATCATGATTTTAAGCTTTGAGTTGTACATTTCTGGAATTTTCATATATATTTTTTTTCCATGGTTGACTCTGGGAAACTGAAATGGAACCATGGATAAAGGCTGACTATTCTGTTGAAATAGGAGATCCAAGCAAGTGATCTGGGAGCAAAATCTTGAAATAGCTGAAAAACTCCAGGGAAGAACACCTGAAGGAAACCATGAGGCAGCCAGGCCTGAAGCAAGGAGCCAGGGTCTTCAGGAGGGAGGGCAGGAGGGCTCTGGGCGATAGGCAGTTTCTGTGGACATCAGCCTGTTTGTAACAGGTCCTGTGTTCAGCCCTGAAGCTACAATAGGGCACAAGCCAAATGGCAGACTCAACCCTGGAAAAATTCCCACTTAATTGAGGCCGGGGGAAGATGGGGTGCGTGCTGTGAGAATTCACTCTCTACAGGCCACACCATGCTGGGAACTGCACAAGTCTCCTGGGTTTTTATTTAGCTGGAAAGAAATCTCTGACTTTCAGGCTAAGAGGAGATAGTAGATGCTACTACTACAACTGCTACTGTTGATACTACTACAACTACTATCACTACAACTACTACTGCTACTACTACAACAATACTACTATTGCTACGACTACTATAACTATTACTACTTTTACCACTACAACAACTACTAATACTACAACGACTACTGCTGCTGCTGCTACTGCTACTACTCAACTACTACTGCTACTGCTCCTATCACTGCTACTATTGCTGCTGCTACTACTGCTGCTACTACTACAACTACTATTACTACAACTACTACTGCTACTACTACAACAATACTACTATTGCTACTACTACTACAACAACTACTACAACTGCTACTACTGCTATTACTACTACTGTAACTACTACTACTACAACTACTACTACTGCTATTACTACTACTACAAGTACTACTGCTGCTGCTACAACTATAAATACTACAACTGCTACTACTGCTATTACTACTACTGCTGCTGCTGCTGTTACTACTACTACTATTGCTACTAGTACTAGTACTAGTGCTACTACTACTAATAATAATGAGTCTATTTTGAGAGCAGTGTTTTATTGGGGAAATGTAGAAGAGATGAGGTGTCCTACCCCTCTTGGGGAGAACACAGGAGGCAATCACGGCAATCACAGCAGATGCATGCTGGGAGAAGGGTGATGAGTGGAGGACTGGATGTCTGGTGGAACTGCCAGAGGAGCACCTCCAGGAACCCACAGGATTCAGGGTAGCACCTGGCAGGCCAAGCAAGCAGCAGCTGTGCACCCACAAAGGCTCTTCATGATCAGGTATCTGTACTCGTGCTTCTTGGTGGCAGGGCAGGGAAGGAGAGGCAGTAGAATGCTGGCATGTAGGTGACATCTAGCCTGCCCGAGCTGTCAGTGCTGATGATGGGAGGGAAGGGTCCCTGTGCAGTTGAAGGACTTCGTGTCCACAGCCCTGGACAATTGCCACAGCTATGCTGATTTGGGGACCTGCTTGGTGGCCCCAGCCCTGCCTCCCAGGCACAGAGCCAAGCTGACAGGCCAGCTGGGAGCTGGCTGGGAGGCAGATCCTGGAAAGCAGACTTCCATTCACATAGTGTGCAACCCAAATATTTATTTTTTGACACATGCATTTTTTTTTCTTTCCAGAAATAACCTGAATGTTTCAATTATTTGCCTTTCTAGTGAAATGAGGCTAAGTTAACCTTTATCCTGCCAGCTATTAGCGGGCCTTGCTACTTTGCAGAGTGTATGGCAGCTTTGGGGGCCCAGAACTACAGAGTATACTTGGTGAAGGAGTAGAGGGAAGGAGGTCTTGCCTGGAAAGCCTCTACAGCCGTCAGACTTCATGGGAGGCACTTCAGTAACTACTATTGATTGGCACTGGTGAATATTCTATGATTGGCTATTTGCACAGTAATTCAGGATAATATACTAAAGTAATGTCTATGAGTTATTGTTAAGTCATAAGTATCCTTTACTGGGAGGGGGTGCTGTCTAACATTGTAGTGCAGCGGCATTGCAGTACAGTCATTGCCTATAATGTTGGCATCTCATTTCAGTGTTGGTTCAAGTCCCAGATGCTGTTTCTGATCCAGCTACCTAATGTATCCCGGAAGGAAAGCATCAGAAGTTGAATCAAGTACTTGGGCCACTATAATGCATATAAAAGATCCAGTAGGGCTTCAGGCTCCTGGCTTCAACTTAGACCAGTGATGGCTTTTGTGGTCATTTGGAGAGTGAACCAATGGAAGATTCTTTCTTTCTCTCTTTCACCTTTTTGTCCCCCTGCCTTGCAATCTTTAAAATGACTCTTAAAAAGGGGGACTTTTATTGACCTTGTGCCCATGTGCCAGGCACTTATACATTCTGTCTCATGTAAACCTCCCTGTAACTCTGTAAGAAAGGCAGGTGTGGGCCAAAACCCCTGATTGAAAGTCTGGGAACAGAGGCTTGGCATTGCAGTTAAGATGCATTTTGGGAAGCCTGCATCCCACAGTGTAGTGCCTGAGCGTGAACCTCAGCTCTGTTCCCAGTACCATCTTCCTGCTAATGCACACCCTGAGGGGCACAAGGTGAAGTCTCAAGTACTTGAGACCCAACATCCATGTTCTCCTGTCTTCTCCCTGGGTGTATAGGTACCTGGGCAGTGAGCCAGTTTATGAGAGTCTCCCTGCCTCTTTTTGAAATAAATAATATTTTTTATAAAAAATGTTAAAATTATGAACACCTTTTTTTTTTTTTTTTTGGTGATTCATTTGGCAGCAGCAATCTTTGTGGACCTGAACTGATGGGTAGAAAACCATTGATGGCTGTTGTTTGCTCCATTTCATGTGACTCTATCTTGCTTTGAGAATATTAATATGTATGCGATGGACTGTTCCAAATACTGTCACTGAGGAGGAGGGCATATCCAACCTCAGATTCTCTTCTAAAACCCAAGTAATTCTGAATTTTGAAACACATGTAGCATAAGGATTTGGAAGACAGTGGTCCGTTAACATTTTGCAGATGCATGAGCTGAGCCTTTCCTGGGTTCCCATCACTCAGAAATTGTTTCATACATGTCAAGCAAGTCCTCAGTGGCCCTTAGATCAATTTGTCCCCAGTCCCTTTAACACAGGCCCACCTTTAGGAGTCTGAGAGGTCTGCTGGTTTCTTAGGGGTTCTCTGACTATCAGCTCATCTTCAGGTTTCAGCTTAAGGTGAAATTTACATGGAGCCACACTGGAGTGTCCTTTGTGTTCATGGTGGGGAGCACAGGTTGCCAGATTGGCTAGGTTTCCTGCAGTGAGTGCCCCGCCGTGCTGTTTTTCAGTTTGCTCATGTTTTTTTGGGAGTGGAGCTCCTGAACTGGCTGTGTAGACCAGTGCAAACCAATGGCCCAAGTGGTCTGACTTTCCAATAAAAATAAAATAAATATTTAAAAGTAAATAAAATAGACAAATACAGATTAAATAGTAGAATATGTACATTTCATATTAATCATTATTCTTGCAGTATGATTTAATATTAAAAACTTAAATTTATGTATATTAGTCATTTGTACCTAAAGGTCTCCTGTGAGTGCACCCTATGAACAGTAAAGTAGATAAATAATTAATTTCAAATAGAAATTAAATATTAGATTTAATATTTTGGACACCACACCTATGTGTAAATCAAATGACTGTATAATTTAATTTGTACTCATAACAAAACATATTTAAAGCATGGCTAAAGTTCCAGTGTCTTTAAAAATATAAATTCAAGGACCTGGCGCAGTAGCCCAGTGGCTAAAGTCCTTGTGATATATGTGCTAGGGTACAATATGGGTGCCAGTTTGTATCCCAGTTGTTCCACTTCCCTTCCAGATCTTTGCTTGCGGCCTGGGAAAACAGTCGAGGATGGCCTTAAGCCTTGGCACCTTGCACCCAATTTGGAGCTCTTCTCTGACCATTGTGGCCACTAGGGGAATGAATCAGTGGATGGAAGTTCTTTCTCTTTGTCTCTCCTTCTTCTGTAAATCTGCCTCTCCACGAAAAATAACCACATAATTAAAAAATGAATAGATTCCTGATCAGAACGCAGCCCCTATTCTAGCTCAGGTGCCCCTTAGTGGGAACCTCCACCCAGCTAGGGTGCCCCCTTAGTTCTCCAACTGGGCCTGTTCCCACCCAGTGTTCAGCATGCCAGTGGTTACTCTGACTCAGCTTGGCACCGCCCCTCACCTGTTGCGACCCCTACCTTAGACATTGTGGCTTAGCAGTTATAGTCTCCCTTGGCACAAGTGTAGACTGGGACTGGACGCACCAGGTCGGGTCAGACTGCAACACCTTCTGGTGTTCTGGAGGATGGACTAGGCTAGGTCTCAACCCCTACTGAGCCATGTGTGAGCCATATGTGGGTATGGACGATCCGTGGCTGGGCTGAACCATCCTACAGCAAGAACCAGAATGGATTGAAGGCCAGTTAGGAAAACCCATTGTTCCTGCTAGGACAGGAGGTGAACTGAGTAGGGCTGGCTTATGAACCCATTGCTATGTGCAAAATCTGGCACTTGGAGGGGTTCTGGGGACCTGGGCAACTCCTCTGGCAGGACAAAGACACGGCAGGTAAGCACAAGAAGCATAATAGGAAACAGCCCAGAAAAGGTCATGGGAAGTGTCCCACTGGCATACATTTGGCATGGGTCGGGGGCAGACCAGGCTCAATCAGTTCACTTCATCCACTGGCAAATCTGAACACCAGAACAGAGTTGGGTCGAGACAGGTTCGGTTGCGACAAAAACCAGTCCACAATTTGGAATGCCAAGGTGAGGTTGCCTGTGCCAGATGTGACTGCAGTGCCCAACCAGCGCATGCAAGAACCAGGAAGAGAGGGGGCAGAGCCGGCAGGGGAATAAGGGGTGA
This sequence comes from Ochotona curzoniae, assembly GCF_017591425.1. Lineage (NCBI taxonomy): Eukaryota > Metazoa > Chordata > Mammalia > Lagomorpha > Ochotonidae > Ochotona > Ochotona curzoniae. Next base: position 48,876 of record NW_024465367.1, on the reverse strand, counting down.
TTCCTTTGCTGGACAGCTACTCCAACTGGAGAGCATGGGCTGGATGGGGGCCAACCAGACTAGGCAGGGCTACAACACCTGTATGCCTCATGTGGACTAGATCAGGGAAAAGCCAGGCTGAACTGATTATTCCTACTGGTGCAAACAAAATTAGAGTGGGTGGGTTGTTTGGGCTTAGCCGCACATCAGCTAGTAGAAGCTGGCACTTGGGGCTAATTGTGTCAATTTAAACCACAGAACCACCTGTAGAGTGCATAATCCAGGAGTGGCAGAGGCCTGGGAGGGACATAGTGGACTCCTCCCTCTTGAGTTACCACCCTCACAGAAGGGCATGAAAAACAGGACAGCAGCTGGGGTGGCTAGATAGATACCCAACAACATCAGTGAGGACTGGATAAGTTGAGCTGGTTAGATGGAACAAGGTTTTAATACCCATTGACATGTATGAGAGTAGAAGGGGTTGTGGGACAGACTGGACTAGTTTGCTACACAGACTGGCAAACCAGGGTAGGGGGCCTGGTGGGGGTTATTGTGGGTCACTCCAACTAGGCTGCAGCCCACACTGGTTTGTGTGAGGGCTGAGTATGTGCTGGACAGAACCAGCCTGGACTGCAACACCCATTGGTTCCAGTGGAAGGCGGGAGTGAAAACAGAACCAACCCAGCAATTGCAACCACCAGTGGATTGGGGTGATAGACTGTGCCGGGCCCTGTGCTTGCTAGTACATACAAGAATCTAGTCTGGGATCACCTCAGACAAAGTTTCTTTGGGGATCCCTTCAATTGAACTGTCGGATTCAGAACCCTTACCATGACAGGACAGAGGACAGAACAGGTCAACCAACCACCTCAGGTATATGTTGGCAGTGAAAAGCTGGGCAAATGGAGACTCTGTGACTGACTATGTCAATCAGTGGATTCTTCAAGGACCTCACTGTGCTTGGAGTGGCAAAAGTGGCAGCAATTCATAAGTGTTGAACTATCAAAACCACTTGAGCAAGACCCTCAGAGTATGCCCCACATCAGGGACCTGGAATGGGTGGGAGAGTGGGTGGGGCTTCTACCTTAAAATCCCCCTTTACCTCAGACATATTAAGAAAACAATACTGAATTGTCTTGCCTGTCTTCCTGTAGCACTTGAACTGTTTTACCCTAATTATGTAAAAATTGTCAAAAATAAATAAATAAATAAATAAATAAATAAATAAATAAATAGATTCCGTAACATGGCTTTGCTCTTTCTATGTCTCTGATTTTTTCATTAAGGAATCAGAGTTGGAAGGTAGTAAAAGAGATCAGTTGGTTCAGACCCTTTAAAGTATGTAAATATATATGAAATAACAAATCATAGTTAAAATTTCACACTTATATGTCCACATTAAATAGGAGAAAGGATTGTGTTGACTCCAAACTTCTCTTCCAATAGGAGATTATCTTCAATAGAGACAAATTGGTAACTTGGACTTTTTAAAAGATTTATTTATTTTTATTGGGAAGGCAATTGAGAGAGAGAGAGAGAGAGAGAGAGAGAGCGCTTTCATTCAACTGTTTGGTCCCGAAATGGCCACAGTGGCCATACTGACCTGAACCAAAACCAAGAGCCAGAAGCCTTCTGGAGTCTCCCACATGGGAGCAGGGTCCCAAGGATTTGGCCCATCCTCCACTGCTCTCCCAGGCTACAAGCAGGAAGCTGTATGGGAACTGAAGTAACAGGGATACAAACCAGCACCAATGTGGGATGCTGACATTTGCAGATGGATTAGCCAATTAAGCAATGGCACTGGCTACATTAACTTGGCCTTGGTAGAACTCAAAGAAGGAAAACTCCACTTTTGACCATCAAACTTTTTTTTATTACTTTAATTCACTTCAAAATTCTGAGTAATCATTTAAAAAAAAAAGTTCAATTTATAATTCTGGGAGTTAGAATTCTTTGTGGTTTGCTTTTCAGGGTAATTAACATTTCCAAGCTAATGTTGGCAAGCAATTGGCAGTCCTTAATGTCAAGGAAGTAGGAAGAACTTTCAGCTAGTAGACCAATGTTGTCCAACTGTTCACAGCTTTTTAAAATTGTGATAGAACTACTTCAAAATGTGTTTGGAAACATGCTAATTGGGGGATCAAGATGGCAGAATAGGGTAAGGACACATTAAAATGGACGGAGAAACATTTAATCAGGATGAAGCAGAGGACACATTCCAGGAAATAGGAGAGGACAGAACAACAGCAAAGGGGTACCTGGAGACTGACAGACACAGCAAAGCAGCGGACACAATGGTGTGGTGTTGCAGTGACTGATACTCCAGCAGCATTCAGCTAATGGCCAGCTGAACTCCACCAGCAGCTGGAACTCTACCAACAACCAGGTGGGAAGGGACTTTCACTGGGAGCTTGGGAGGTGAGCCCAGACAAAGAACTGTCCGTCTTGCTGGTCCGTTTGCTTTGACCAGGAGCAGAGACAGAGCAGCAGATCCCAGACGGGCAGTGCAAGAACAGGGTGGATTTCATAGCCCAGTCAGCCCCCTAGAGCTGAATTGGGTGCCATTTTGCTTAAGGAGGCAAAGGCAAGGGAAAGGACTGAGCATACACTGAGCTTAGAGTGAACTCATTTCTGACTCAGTGAACTGTATCAACACGGCATTCTATAGGTTCCCCCCAAGACAGGCCTGGGTAGGCCTCAGACCTGATGGCCCTCTGCCTTTTAAGTAAGGCTTTACAAGGTAAAACACAGTCATTATAAACAGAAAGAAGAAAGAAATCTCCTGTGTAAACACACACATCTCAAGAAAAAAAGAGGTTTTGTTTACTTTTTTTCTCCTATGAATGTTGTTATAAATCCTATTAAATTGGAATTCCAAAATCAGTGACAAAATTTACCCTGGATCTTTTAGTGTACAGCATTTAGTGAAGGATCCAACAGACAGGGAGTGGCAGTCACAGCTGCAGTGGGTTTTCTTGCCATCTCTTTTGGCTTGTGGTGTTCCAAGAGCAATCTTTGCCAAAGAAAGGTCTTCTCTGCCCAATAAAATGGAGTCATCAGGAAGCAGGAAATCCCTCCCATTTCAGCTTCCTCCAGCTGGAATCTTTGATGTGGCCCACAGAATCAGTGTGCAGCCTGTTCAGCCTGGGTGAGGATCCCATGCAAATTAGGCGCCTGCATAGGGTGTACCCTCACCTTCACCTGAAGAATTCCCCACAGATTCTGCCAAAAACATGACACCACCACGCCATCCTAAAAATGGCTATGACTCAGCATCATGACCTTTCAATTCTGCAATTCTCCAGAAATACCTGTACCCAAGAGTGGCATTATGGGTCTCCAAGTAGCAGACATTTCGTCTTGGTTTAAAGTTCTTGCCTTGCTAGCATGCAACAGTGGATCTCTTCCCCGCTGTCTCCTGCACTTGAGCCCAGACAGAAGAAGAAGGCAAGCTAAAGTTCAATGCTGTGAGTACATAGGGCTGGTGCTTACTCATACAGATATAGAAAAAGAGAGAGAGAGAGAGAGAGAGAGAGAGAGAGAGAGAGAGAGAGATCTTCCATCTTCTGGTTCACTCCCTCAGATGGCTGCAATGAATGGCTGGGCTGGGGTAGACCAGGAGCCGGAAGCCTCATCCATATCTCCGACATGAATGTAAGACCCCAGCACCTATGCCACCCTCCACAGCTTTCCCAGATGCATTGGCAGGGAGCTGGATTGGAATTGAAGCAACTAGAACCCAAACAGGTGCCCATATTGGATGCTAGTGCCATAGTTCTGTCCCTTCTGTCTAGTCTTACTTCTTAGTCTTCAGGAATCTTCACAGTGTCCTGGGCAGGAGGCTTTGTCCTTTTGGGATCACATTTAGCACTTAGCCTAGACCCCAGGGAAGCTCAGAAAAGTATTGAAACATGGATGGGCACTGAACTAGGCAGTAGCACTTTGGCACTGGCTTGAAGAATAAAGCACTTAAGTTGTTACCTTCCTAGGAAGATGAGCTTTACATTGTCTAGTCTCCTGTTTCAGAATGTCACTGTCTTAGGTGGGTTTCCTAAAATCTCAGCTTGCTGGAATGTGGAAAGACAAACCAGAAAACCTGTGCTCCTTAAGAGGAAACTCCCCATCCTGGAATCCAGAGTGGGGTCAAGGGGGAGCGGTGAGCCAGCAGGAAAGGGCTACTTGCATTCTTAGTCTAAGGAGCTGAGCAAGCCTCAGGAGTCTGCAAGGCTGGGGGAATTCATACAGTGGTCTGGGCCCATCAAGTTTCATGTGGATGGATTAAAATGTCCTCTGAGCACATTTACAGCAAAAGACAGATGGTCCAGGATTGGAGAGGTTCATGTGCTGGCCAAAGTGACTGAGTCAACAATCTCGGCCCTTCCCTTAAGACTGGTCTGGCAGAGATCAATGGATAGGATTGTGTCTCACATCATCAGGAGTCTAGAGTCCAAAATGCCGCAGAACACGCGTAAGTACATACAGGACTCTGAACACCCTGTGAAATGAGTGCGTCCCTGGAGAACAGAGAAGGCATCTGAACTAAGCTTCATACCCACCCTTGCCCTAGACCCTATTGCTTGGGGACCTCAGTGCCTCCTGTGGGGTTTGTCATCACAGAACTGCCTGGACTTTAGGGGTAGGAAGGGCGGCTTAGGTGGGACTCTCCCCTTGACTAGTTTATGCATTATTAACTGAACATTATACATGGCTGTGGCTACCAGAGACCTTCACGGGTGATCTGAGCTGACCTCCCCATTGTACTACCAGAATGTCAGTCCCACAGCAAGAGTTGTTAGCAACAAATCAATTTCTCTTGATATCAAGCTTATTTCTTATGGCACACTTCCATCTAAAAGTTATTCATGCCCCTAGAATGAGAAGCTGGACTTTTAGGTGGATTTGAACAAGGAGATGGCCATTTCCAAGTCACCCAACTACCCAGTGCCCTCAGGTAACCACGATTGTGGTTAGGATAACCTAGTTTCTTAGGAAACAGTCAGAAAACTTTCATGTCCTGATTTATACAAGGCAGTTCTAGAAAAACATTGGCCATGCCCTGTTCCTTGGGCCCATGCCATTTAACCTGCCCAGGCCTACTAGTCCCTTCAGCCTCATAGACTCAGAGTCCTGAATCCCCTCTACCATGCTTAGAGCTGCCTTGATGTACACCCTTGACTCAGTTTCCATTGCAGAAATCCTACCCTGGATTTGGGTATCCCAAGTTCAGTCAAGGCTGCCATCTGAGGATGAAATGACACATTTCTCAAGACTTTGCATGGACATTTATGTGACCCTTCTTAGGTAAGCAGCTGGAGCGGATCATCGGGATATTAAGGGATAATGAGTTGTATGGAAGAGTAAAAGTGACAAAAGGAAGATTTAGGACAGGATGGATTTAGGGAGGAGCAGGCATGCAGGGGGCTGGAGATCCTTTACCAGCTGATGCTCCTTTGGGTCATTTGTGTCTCATCTCAATGTCAGCTTTCTCTTGGATGAACTAAGGGAAGGAGTAACCATGTGGAATTTCCAGGTAAATTCAGACCACCCAGATCTCCATAAAATATATACAGACCCTCCAGCTTGCAGAAAAATCCCCAGTGGGGCATGAAGAGTCCGGGAGGAGAAACAGGATGACAGTAGGCACGGCCACTGCTCTCCTCTCCCCCATCAGCACCACAATGTGTACTCCTGCCACAGACCTCCTGTCATCGTGCAAGGACATTTACAGATTTTATGCAATAAATAAAACCTCTGTTCAACAAGCAGTTGGATAGCTCATTTCTCATAAACTCTGGGAAAGCAGAGTCCCTGCCTGTGTTGACACGCTGTGCATTTTGCACCACCAGAGGGGCCACAGAACCCAGGATGTGTGCAGGAATCAGTGTGTAGCATGATGTGTACTGCATGCACAAATATAGTTTTCTTTTGCCTTTTATGCTTTCATACCAAAAACAGTGCACGTAGGATTTCCCTCCTGAGTGTTTACTGGGAAAGCAATAGTGTTGCAGACAGGAAGCCAACCTCCCCATGGCTATGGCCCCAATTCAACAGCATGCATGTGCCAATCTGGCACACTCACCTGAGTGTACGAGAGGATGAAAGCATGGCTCTAAAACTCAGAAAAAATGCAGATGTTGGGAAAGATTCCCAAGAGACTGTCACGTTTATTGAACTGTGGGCCTTCGTGATTATCATGTCCTAGAAAGAGATGTGTTTGCTACTGGGTACAGATGCTGAGATAGCAGGAGCTCTCATTTTGGCAGCCTGCCTCCTTGGATGGAGAGTTGTGTACCTGAGTATCCAGGGTTCAAACTGTGGCTTAAAGTGAATGCATAGTGGCTGCACTCTGTAGGGGATGGTGCTGGTATCTCTGAAAAGTTGATTGGAAATAAAAAGGCTCACACAGGTGGTCTTGAGCAAGACAATTGGAACATGAGCTGTTGGAAGGACATTGTCATTCTTTGCCAGTGTAGAGGCAGAGCTAGTTGAAATTCCCCTGGGAGGGTCCCAGGAGCAGTTAATATGGTAATGAATAGACAGCAAATTCCCTAATCCACAGGTTAACATACAAATGGGAGGAACATGCTAGAGAAACAAATTGTGTATTAGGGGACTGTCTCTTGCTGTTGCAATGTAAATGCCTCAACACCCCTCCCTGATTCCCGTGTGACCCTCAGTCCTTGAAAGTCTGATGCTGTTAATAAACTTCAGCTCTTGACCATCAGTCAGTGGTCCACATGAGTAGGATTATCGCATCTGTGCACCAGGTCCATCGCTGCAAGACAGCAAACAATGAGAAGGAAAGAATCAATAAGAACCCAAGTCTCAGCCTGCAGTGCCCTGGGCTGATACAACAGAGTCCATCAGTTCAAGTTGCAACTCAGCTACTCACAGGTATCATGCACGACCTTAAGGAACTCTCTGATCACCAACATAAATGCAGTTGGATGTGATAGAGCCCCCTGTCTACTTCTCTTTGGTTTGGGAATGATTTTAAGACAAGCTAATAAAGTTTAGATAAAACTAGAATAAAGTGAGTTTTATAGAACTCACACCATTCTCAGGGACAGACTAAGGATGGAATGGAATTCCAAGTTCTGTGATCTCTCTCTCTCTCTCTCTCTCCCTTTCTCTTTTTTATTTCTTTATTTTTTATTATTTTTAATTGCAAAAGCAGATTTACAGAGAGAAAGAAATACAGAGAAAGATCTTCCGCACACTGGTTCATTCCCCAAGTGTCTGCAGGGACCAGAGTTGAGCTAATCCAAATCCAAGAGCCGAGAGTTTCTTCCAGATCTCCGACATGGGTTCAGGGTCCCAAGGCCTTGGGCCATCCTCTGCTGCTTTCCCAGAAGCAGGGAGCTGGATGGGAAGTGGAGCAGCCAGGATATGAACCAATGCAGATAGGGGATCCAGGCATGAGCAAGGTGAGGATTTAGCCCCTGAGCCATCACATCAGGCCCACTCTGCGCACTTTTTTAGTGACTGACTTGTGAATCATTTGGACCTATGGCCACTGTGTGGGGAATAATATGGGTTAGCAGACCTGAAAATATATATATATTTAAAGATTTATTTATTTATTGGAAAGTCAGATATACAGAGAGGAGAAGAGACAGAGAGGAAGATCTTCAGTCCAATGATTCACTCCTCAAGTGAGCGCAATGGCCAATGCTATGCCAATCCGAGCCGGGATCCAGGAACTTCTTCGGAGTATCCCACATGGGTGCAGGGTCCCAAAGCTTTGGGCCATCCTCGACTGCTTTCCCAGGCCACAAGCAGGGAGCTGGATGGGAAGTGGAGCTGCCGGGATTAGAACCAGCGCCCATATGGGATCCCGGCGAGCAGAAATATGGGATCCCATATGCGTTCAAGGTGAGGACCTTAGCCGCTAGGCCACGCCGCCAGGCCCCCTGAAAATATTTTTTTCAACAATAAGTCAGTGTCTTCTCTTTTTTCTTTCTGTCCTCAAATACACACTCACTACCAAAAACAAGATAGTTAATGAAAAGTATCAAAATTAATTTCTAATGGAAGGATTCCAGTGATATCTCCTTGCTCAGTTTACCCTTTAAATATTGAAAGTAACAGAACTTGCACTTTGGGGCCCAGCACGGTAGCCTAGTAGCTAAAGTCCTTGCTTTGAATGTGCCAGGATCTCATCTGGGCACCATTCATGTCCCAGACACCCCATTTCCCATCCAGCTCCCTGCCTATGGTCTGGGAAATCAGTCAAGGACAGTCCAAAGCCTTGGGATCCTGCACCCTTGTGGGAGACTCAGACAAAGTTCCTGGTTCCTGGCTTCAGATTGGCTCAGCTCCGGCTGTTGTGGCTACTTGGGAAGTGAATCAACAGATGGAAGATCTTCCTCTCGGTCTCTCCTTTCTGTAGATCAGACTTCCCAATAAAAATAAATATATCTTTTAAAAAGATCATAGAGCTAGAAGTTTGAAATTATAGCCTGAGCCTCAGCTTGTGGCACCAGTACCCCATATGGTCTCTGATTTTACTTCCAGCTAATGTATTTTCTACTGAGCTCCCTGATTATGGCCTGAGAAAGCAACATAGGAAAGCTCACGTTCATGGTCCCATCCCTTGTCCCATGAAAAAACCTGAATTAAAAATGCATTTGGGAAGCAACTACAGTGCAATTTAGATTTGTATCAATTGTCGTACATAATGAATCACTGTCTTCCTTCCATGTCTAGGGGAGAGATAGTAGTCCAAAGACTTGTAATGGCTGTCCATTGCTTATTCCACATTGAATCGTCTCTTATCACCCATGTTGGCAACTAATACACTCAGATAAAGAAGGAGCTAGAAACTCTGCCATGAGAGATAGAGGCAACACCCTAGCTACCTCTTTTGCCTTGTACCAAGTGTTACACGGCTGGGAAAAAGCAGCCAATAGCTGGCTGGTATTCTGGACCTGATTCATGTGAACTCTGTTAATTACACAGCATGCCATATTGTTGCTTGCTTGTTAACACTAAATCTGCTGGAGGGAGAGGTGAGCAGATCACTCCCCTGCCAACTTGCTAGGATGCTTGAGCCGGGGTAGGGGACAATGAAGGCTTTTGGTGTGGATCAAGCCATACCTACAAGCCTCCCCAAGTCAGGCTGCTGCACCTGTTGGTTCACACAAAGGCTGGAGTTTGTGAAAGGATGGGAAAATGAACCTGGAGATCCAGTACTGCAGACACCCAGGCGAGGCCACTGCACAATATGTTGCACAAGAGAGCTGGTACTGGGGGTGGGCTGGGCAGGGAGACCTAGAGAGTCAGTACTATGGGTTTCCACCAGTCAGGCTATACCACCTGCCAGCACATGTGGGAGCAAGAGCTAATGGCAAGCTGGCCGGGGGACCTACAGCATTTCCCCAGGCCAGGTTGCTGCACCACCTGCCAGGAAATACGTGAGCCAGAGCAGGGGCAGGCCTGAGATGAAGCCTGGAGAGCTTGCACAGCAGGGCTCCTGGGATAGACAGCAGCATCTGCTCTATGGAAGGGTCTATTGATAGCTTTTGACATCAACCAATCTTTTCATTTCAGGTCAGCCTCAAACATTTAAGGATCTCCTATCTCAGGGACCAGAACCTATGAATGTGTTGTTTGGCCTCAGTGCACACATTACATAATCAGACTACCTACATTGCTAATTCCTGTGTGAAGAATCCATCAAACAGAGCAATGAGAAGATGTTAGGGGCAGAGTTAACAGCATTGAATCGAAGCTAACTGGCTCACGAGAGGGATCCATTGATTGAGATAGAGTCCTGAACCTAGTATAGGCAAGCCCAATGCCCCTAATCAACAGAAAGTAATTTACAGAACATACTGTGCCCTTCAGCAATCCTTAGATTAGGAGTCAGAAATCTCTGAGAAGGCAATGAAATGGAACAGGGAGGTAGCTAGCGTTGGCTCACCAGATGGAAGCCACACTCAACCTTCTCTTCATAAACCCCACTGGTATTTCTATCAATCAAATGACCCCTCCCCCAGGGTGTACTTCCCCTCACTGAGAACCCGGGGCAGGACATTGAAGCTGTTCTCCTTCCTGAGATCACATGAAGACTGGCAATGTGGAGCGGATCCCTCTCTCTTCCTGCTGACATCGAATGGATGGTAAAAGATGTCCCTGTCTCCCAACCTTTCCTCTCCCAAGCTGCCCACCCCTGAACACCTGTGACCTCCTTGCCTTTTACATAATCTCTTTTAAGACTAAATAGGTGTCTAGTCAGAGATAGATTGAGGAAACAGTTCCTGGTGTTACACAGAATAGTGGGGAGAACTTAGTTCACACACCTCCTATGCTTTGAGCATTGGAATAGGGGAGCTTTAATGTCCAGGAAGGGGAAATGTTGGTCACCTTATGACCAGCACAATCATATACATGTACTGAAATGCCACATTGTGGGTCTTGATATGAAAAATTACTGTAAACAGTTTTTATGGAGCTGAAAAATATTAAATATAAATTTCCAATAAAATTTAAGATGGTGACTTTGTATGTAATTCTATGCGTAGTTACATTTTGTAACACCTTTTTTCATTTCAGAAATGAGGCTTTACATTCACAAGCCCTTCCTAAATGCTTCCCACACCCTCATAATTTTCTGTAGGTTGCAATTGTTCCAGGCCGAGTGACATGAATGTGAGCACGGAGTTTTCACAGCACTGCTTTGTTTCTTCTTGTTTGCTTAATTCTTTTTATTTTTACCCTTACAGATATTAGTACAGTTGTGTCTGAAAATAAGCAATATAGGGAGTAGGCTTCTATATTAGCTTTCTACCATTTTCTGCTATTAATGATTTATAGCATTTAGCACTTTTGAATCATGGAAATCTTAGATGAAGTGGCTGGTGTTCAGATTGCATCAGATGCGTTGTGAAATCTCACCTGAATCACCTGGATCGTTCACATGAAGTGCAAATGAGGCATTTGAAGGTGGTCATTAGTACAAATCATTGGTCAAATTTTATTCCACCTACAGACTTTTTAAATTGAACAAAACACTTATCAGAACCACTTCCCCCCACACAAAAAAAGATAAACATGCAACAGAGGAATGGATGCAAAATAACAATTACAGTGACTCTAACTCGGTAGGAACAGAAATGGAAGGTAAAGGAAAGTGTTAGAGAAGAATTAACAGAGAACATGAGAAGCCATGCAGAACTGAATTTGTATTATTGTAGCGGGGGGGGGGGGTCATCATCTTACAGCATTACATACCAAAACAGAGAAAGTGAGAGTTTTTATACTTTTACACAAACATAGCGCAAGTGGTGGGAAAGCAGGTGCATAGAGCACAGATCAGTTGAGTTTACACAAGGTCAGAGTAGCCAATATCCGTTCCAAGCAAAAGGTAAATAAGTAGCTTTCCCCTGGGAAGGAAATAATTAGACAGCATTGCAAGGGACAACGAAACATCAGCCTCTGGGGTCAGGTCTTCCATGACTCCAGGCCCGCGTACAGCCTTGCACATACAGAGTGTCCTCTGCTTTACATCTTTCATGGAATGTCTGCCCAATATCCACATCAGGGAAGTCCCAGGCCAAAACAGTTTTGATATCAGTCTGGGCAATGTCTAACAGAAGGTCAGATTAGGCTGAAGACCTGAGGCTAATCTGGCATAACAATGAGTTTGCTACGGGTCCTCAGTTTTGCATTTATTTCCGCTTTCAATAAGCATTTCCTTCTTTCCAGACTGCTGCTTTTGCTCCTCCTGTTGGTGGCAGCATCCTCCTTTGAATTGCTGTGCACACATCTCCCACACCTGCATCAGTCTAATCACGTTCATGTCACTGTTCTGACACGAGGGGCTCTTCTCATGAGATCAGCTCCTCTGAGGTCTCCTTATTGTTCTGACTTCCAGTAGTTATGATTTTTTGGCAGCCCCACGGACAGCCTAACACTGTGGAAACCTGGAACCAATCTTTGTCCTCACCGTCACCAAATGTAGGAAATGACCTGCAGGAGGGCTGTACGCTCCAGAAATCGCAGCAATGAACACTGAGAGAAGAATGGGGAGGCAGGGTTGTGTCAGACATTATTTAATACTTAATGAGTTGTCTAGTCTCATTCTGTGGTCAGTGATGAAAACGGACTTAGGATAAGTAACAAGACTATAGAACTGTGATTTAAAAACATCATCCCAAGAATGATCCATGCACTGTTGTTCTAACAGTAGAAATAGCCACATCTCACCCAAAGTCCCCTGAAATCCATGTGTGGGTTCCTAGAAGATGTGTTCCATGCTTTGTTCGGGGCAGCTGGAGATCAAGTCTTTAGCAGTGACTCTGCTGCCATCAAGTGCTATGGGAATGTGGGAATCCCTCTTAGTTTTTGTGAGGTTCAGTTTCCTCATCAATGTTAGCCCCCATTATATGTCTCTGAGTTCCATCCTGTGCAGGTTTCTTTGAGCTCAGCCTGGCTTTTCCCTGATCCAGCTCACATGTAGGTCATTGGATGTGGCCCTGCCCATCTGGTCTGACCCCATCGCAGCTCTCATGCTCAGCAGTGGGAGTGGTGGCCCATCCAGTGGTGGCCCATCCCCACCACTGCCCTGGTTGGTATTGCACCCTGACCCAGCCTGATCCACACTCCATTCTGACATTCGGATTCGCCAGTTGGTAATGTGGAATGACCCAGCCTGGCCTGCCCCTGAACTGCACCAAATGTATGCCAGTGGGTACCGTATTTGGCCTGGTCTGGGCTGCTTCCAGTCTTTGTTGTTGCACTCACCTGCAGGGAGCATGTCCCAACAGAGGAGTTCCCCAAGCTCTTCCATCAGGACCTCTCCCAATGCCAGATCTTGCGTATATTGCTGGGTCCATGGGCCATCTGTATTTAGTCCACCTCCTGTTCTAGCAGGAACAGTGGCCTTTCCTCACCAGCCCTCACCCATTCCATTCTTGTTGTTGGATGCTACAGCCCAGCCCAGCCAAGCCTGGTCCATACCCACACACAGCTTTCACATGGCTTGGGGGGCGGGGTAAGGGGGCAGAGACCTGGCCTAGTGTGTCTTATAGCTACCTTGGTTCTCACAAGCACCAGTGGGTGCTGCTGGATTCTAGCCCAGTCTGGTACATCCCATACCCAACTTACACAAGTACTGAGGGATTCTGCAGGTATATCCAGACCAGACTGCAGTCCCACCCTGACCTTCATGCTCTCCAATGGGGATCACATTCTGGCTAGGGCATCTCCTTTGCTCCCTGGCCAGGCTTTTTCCCCTCCACAGATCTTGTGCATGCAGTGGTTGTTCTGAACTGGCTGGCTCCTCTGGCTTAACCTTTGCCTTTGGATGTTGTAAGCTGGCCTGACCTAGCCAACCCCCATTTCCAACTCTTGCCAGTGGATGCTGAAACTTGGCCTTGCTCAGTTTGCTCCCATTCCTGGCTCATGTGAACCAGTAAGTGTGATGCCCTAGTCTGGCATGACCTGCACTCCAGTCTGGTTTCTGCACTCGCTAGTGGGCTAAGGTCTGCTCTGCCCTGCCTGCTCTACCCCTTTCCAAAACCCACACATTTGCAAATGGGTGGGGCTACCTTGCCCAGCTTGCCTGACCCCTAGGTCTGGAACATGTGCTCACCAGTGGGATCTATGGCCCAGTAGGGGTGTTTCCCAGGTTCCTACATTCAGCCCACTCAGCCCACTCCCAGACCCAGATTTCATATGCTCCAGCAGGTGCTAGGCCCTTGCCCAGCATAGTCTGCCCCTTTGTCTTGGCCTTTGTATGAGCTGGTGAATGTTGTAGGCTGAATTGCTCTACACCCTGTTTCAGGTGCTGCAGCTTGGACCTGTCCAGCTTATTCTCAGCCCGAGTATTCATGAGTGTTGGTGGGTTCCATGTTCACACCTAGTTCACACCTAGTCACCACCGCAACTGTTGAGCTAACCAGCAGGATTTATGTTTTCATAGGGTTGGGCCCACTTACCTCCCACAGAATCTATCCCCTGGACTTAGTTCTTTCACGCATGCTGGTTAGTGTCATGGCCCTGTCTAATGTGACCTGTCCCCTTTTCTTATACTGAATCAGGTACTGGGATCTAGCTCTGCTAGGCAGGTCCCCAGCCATAGCTTTTGTGTGATATGGCGTGTGGTAGTCAGTGATGCTCTGCGCTAACAAGCCCACGACTCCCATGTGGGCTGATGAATTGGTCTGAGCCTTACAGATCTTCCAATCTCCCCCTCTCCATACCACCAGGTCTCAGTCCCCTCACTTGCCAGTACAGTGGTCCTGTTGTTAGGTATCCTTCAGGATGTATTCCTCACTTACACGTGTGGTGTCCATATCCATGGGTGTCCCTAGGCAATATTTAGTCACCCCTAAGTCCTCAGAGCTCATCGGTGGGTGGCCAGTGGACAATCCGCAGCTCCCAATGGGTGCACCCGCCACCCGTGGAATAAAGATGGTGCCAGCTGTTCAAAAAGTAGCCGGGGTTGGGCTATGCCCTCTGCTTATCAACCAAGATTGGCCAATGAAGTGGAGCTAAAGAACTACTGATTTGATTTTCCTCATCTAACCCAATTGTTATTACAGTTTTTTTTTCTATTGGATTCGTTAAGTATTTTTATTTTTCTTATTGGATCATTAAGTTGTTTTTGAATGCTCAACTAACCTATACTTTCTAGGATTAAGCCCATTGTTCACAATGTATAAAAACTTTTTTCCATTGCTAGTTTTGAACCACTAAAATTCTGTTAGAGTTTGCATGTGTGCTCACTAAAGGCATTGGTCTGTTGTTTGCTTACAATGTTTTTGGATCTAACTTCAAGATTATGCTGATCTCATGAAAGAAGTTGGATATCATTTTCATCTTTAGCTTCTAGAAGAATTGGTATGAAGTAGGCTTTCCTCTTTCTTAGGGGCTTCTAAGTATTCCCCAGTCAACTCAACAAGGGTTGCTCTGGGATTTCATTTATTGGCAGTTTTGCACTAGACATTTAATTGTTTTATGTGTTAGGGTTACTCAGGCTGCCAGGCCTTTAGGACTTTTTTGAAAGTTTCTCTTTCTAGTAGTTTGTTCATTTTATCTAAATTATTTAGTTCATCTATTTGTGTCTATTTTAACGTCTATAGTTGACATTCTATCCCATTCCTGGATTTCAATCTCTCTCTCTCTCTCTTTAGAAAAATCTGGGATAACATCCAGATCTACTTCCCAAAGCTCAAAACTTGGGTTGGGGCAGATAATGTATTAAACTTATCAAGGTTTGTCTATCTAATGTATAGAAGTTTTCCAGCTCTCCCCCACCATAGTTTGTGTAAACATCAGCATCAAGACTCAATCATTTCACCTGTGTTGTGGAGTCCTCTCATTTTCCACAAATGTGAAAGGGCTCAATCACTTGAAGATCAAATGCCACTGCTTTCCTGGTGCACCAGAAGGGAGCTTAATTCAAAGTGGAGTGACCAAAGCTGGCTGGTGCTTAACTTACAATGCCACAACACCAGCCACTGAATTTGATAAATGTTGAAAGAGAATCAGAAGCCAAAAAAAAAAAAAGGAGCGAGTTTTCCACTGACAGCCACCCGCTGAGTAATGACACCACGGAAAGGAAAGGCTGTTGCCCTTCCTCACCCTCACCTAACAGACACCGGAAGTGCACTGGAACTGGAGACCAGGAGTCTTGTCTCTGGAAAAGTTTTGACACCCAGGAAGGACCTCCCTGCCTGCTCCTCAGGGCTTCAGGGCCCCTGGGCTGTACGTGAGTGTGTCAGCCCTCAGTCTGTACACATTTATATGATTTTGCTCTCTATACTTCATACACAAATCACTTATAGTCCTGGCAGGAAACCATGTTCTCTGAGCAACCTGGGGTGCAGGGAAATTTCCCAAGGCTGGAGATTGTGGGATGATTTGGGGGTGCCCACCAGACCCTTCCATCTGTGCCCGAGCTGGCAGCTGAGGTATAAGTCCTGCTGCCCAGGGCCCCACAAACAGACAACCCATCACAACATCTAGGGGTCATCCCTCAGCTTTTGCTCCACTAACTTCCTCCTGGAGCCTCTTCTCTGGGACCTGCCTGGAGCCTCTGTACAGCAGGCAACACTGACAGCAAAGGCGATGCTCAGAGTGTGTATCCTTCCAACTGTGGGTACCCAGAATCTGCTCTCTGCACACAAGGTTTCACGGGGCAGGTCTCCCGCGTCTGCACCTGCCACGCATTAATTCTTTCCCTGACTGCCTCAGGACTGTGCCCAGATGTTCACACCCCCTCTGATCTAGAGATCGCCCCATGGACGGCCACGCTGGCCCCAACCAGAGGGGGCTCTGGGCAAGGTGAGAGCCGTGAGCTTCTCCTCCCACTGATGGTATCCCAGGCCCAGGCTTGGGCAAATACCAAAATTGTGTTCTGCTCCATGGGAAAATGAGTTCAGAGCTGCAGCATCGCTGCCAATATCCCTTTCAGCGATAACCAAGCTGTAACACATGCGATTGTATCACTGCACTGGCTTCCCACTCTAGAGGAAGCAGGCTGAGTGAGGTTGGGCGGGTGGAAGGGGACTTGGGGGCTGAGCTGTGCCCTGGGGTGCCATATGTGCAAGGCTGCTCCCTAAGACCAAGGTTGTTCCAGGAAACTTGGTCCCTTAAAGATTGGAATCGCTCTGCTGTCCAAGCATCTGATCCACTGCAAGCCTTTCCTTCCTCTCCAGCTCCTCTGCTTAAGGTGTTTCTTTTCCCCTTTGGTGAGTTACATGGGGAGGACAGGGCTTTGCAGTGAGCACAGTGAGGACCTGCCGCGCTGAATCCCCAGTCACAGGTGTCAATTAGCTCCCTTCCTTCCTTGCTCCATGCAGGACAGCATCTGGAGAGGAGCATGAAAGGCCCTGGGGACTGATCCTGGCTCCTAGCATGAAGGCTGACACAAATGCAAGGGCTCTTAGGAGAAGGAATGCCTAGGGAGTCATGAGGCTGAGCGGTAGCAACAGCACAGGGACCCACATGGCTGGGTCAGCTCTGCAGTCACTGCCCCTTGAGCTCCACCTACGCAAACCAGACATTCTCCCTCCTTTCCTGAAGAACCCGATATAATTCATCCAGGACTCTTCATGGGATGTGACTCCAGTATCCATTTTTGCCAACCACCTTCGGCACCCAATGTAATGGAATACAGCCAGTTGACAGCTAGGACCTGCTTGTGGGGTTAACTGGCAGCGCAGACAGCCCCATTCCATTTAACTAACAGTGTGGAAATGGTACCTGAGTATTCTGCCCTGATTCCTCCTGCCTTGCACCATGCTATTTTAGGTTAATTAATTATAGGGAAACTTTGAGCTCCAGCAGTTCCCTTCCTGTCTTCTGCCACTTTGCTAATTGAATGCTTTGTACTGCTCTGCAAATATTGTGTTGTGTGGCTCTCAAGTTGTTTGGAGGATGAAAGCTTGAAAATCCCTTTTTCTGCCTGGATGTACAATGGTTCCTGCAATGTAGCAGGAGCGGCTATCACCAAGCTTGGCCAATAAAGATTCATCACACCCTACATCAGTGTCCAGTGTGATCTCTCTTGCAGTCCACAACACCAAAGACCAGGTTGATTCAGCCCCAGTCACCACCTGACGTCTGGGCTGGCCTGTGTCTCAAGAAGATGCCTCTCCCAGCTATCCCTGCAGCATAGCCTTAGCTGCCCCAGACTGGCCTTCCCTCCCCAGCCTCCCCGGCAGGTGGGTCCCTGCAGCCCTAGACCACTCATGGAAAACCCCAACAGGCTTATCAGTTTCTCACTAATGACAATGGAATGGTGATAAAATTAACGAATTAAAACACTGCAAGTCCAAAGTCACAAGTCAGAAATTTTATTGGCACAAAATAGCATGCGATTTTGATTAACATTAAAATTCTGGAAAGAAGAAATGTTTTTCAAAGCAGAGGAAAATGTTGGTGAATGTCAATTTCCAGAAGGAGGTTTTTTCTAGCTGAAGAAAATTTGGGGAACATTAAATTTGTAGAAATCAAAATTGTTTTCTTTTAGAAGAAAACTTTGATTACCATTAAAATTTCTGGAAAAATAAGTGTTCTTGGTGTTAGCTGAAGAAACATTGAATTAGAAAAGTTAAATTTAAGTTAAAACTAAGGAGAGTTGTTTTCATACTTGAAAAATTTTGGTTAAGGTTAAAGTTCCAGAAAACTTTGGTCAATATTAAAGTTTTCATAAAAAGGGTTCTTTGTCATAGCCATGGAAAATATTAATTAAAGTTAAAATTCTGGTGTGATGTGTTTATAGCTGAAGAAATTTCACTCAACATAAAATTATAGAAAGGAGAGAAGTTTTTGTAGTATGAGGATACTTGATCTACATTCAAATTCTGCAAAATAATTTTATAGAGCAGAAGAAAATCTTTACTCACATTAAAATTCTGGAAACAAATATCTTTTTCATGTGGAAGGAATCTTTGATCATGGTAACACTTCCAGAAAGGGGACTCGCTTTGTGAGTAGAAGAAAATTTTGATTTAGATTAAATTCTGGAGAAGTGTGTACTTTTCATTGCAGAAGAAAATGTTAGTTAAGGTCAAACTTCTGGAAAGCAGACGTGTCTTTAAAGCTGTAGGAAATTGTGGTTGAAACTCTAGAAAGGAGAGTTGTTCTGTGTCATACAACACATTTTGATCAAGATTAAAATGCTAGGAAACAATATGCTTTTTCATAGCTGAAAAATTTTGTTTTTTTGTTAAAAGTTAAACATCTAGAATGAGACTCATTTTCATAGCAGAACAAAATTTAGATTAACAGAAAATTTTTGAAAATTGTAAGTTTGCATACTGGTAGGGAACTTTGGCTAAGGCTGAAATTCTAGAAAGGAGAATTGTTTTTCATAGCAGAAAGAAACTTTGATTAGCATGAAAATTTTGGAAATGAGTATCATTTTTCACAGACAAAGAACAATATAATCATAGTTAAACATTGAGAAAGGAAAATTATATTCTTGAAGAAAACTTTGAGTCATATTAAAATTCTGGAAAGCAGTTTCCTCAGCAATAGCAAATTTTGTTTAAGATTGAAATCCTAGGATGAAAAATTGTTGACATACAATAAATTCTGATTAGCATTAAAACATTGGAAAGTGGTGCTGTTTTTCATAGTTAAAGAACATTTTCTTTAGGTAATATAACTAGAAAGGAGAGTTGCTTTAACAGCAGAAGACAGGTTGAATGAACATTGAATTTCTGGAAAGCAAAGAAGTTCCTTAGATGTACAAAAATTTGGTGAAGACTGAAATTAAAGAATAGAAAGTTGTTCTTTGTCAAACAATATGATTCTGATTAGCATTAAAATGCTGGATAGGAGTATCCTTTTAATGGTTATAGAAAATTTTGTTCAAGGTTAAATTGCTCAAAAGGAAAGTTGTTTTTCATAGCAGATGATTAATTTCATTAAAATTTGGGAATGCAGAGATTAAACAGCTCCAGAAAGTTTTGGTTTTGGTTGAAATTCTAGAACAGAACGTTGCATTTTATGGCAGAAGTTAATTTTGATTAACATTACAATTTTTCAAATGAGCTTCCTTTTCAAAGCTGAACCATATCTTGATTAAGATTAAACTTATAGAAAACAGCATTCTTTCAATGGCAGTAGAAAATTCTGATTATTATGACAGTTGTAGAAAGACATCCTGTTCCATAGCTAAAGAAAATTTGGATTATATTTAAAATTCTGATAAGCAGAGTTATTTTTGTAGCTAAATAAAATTTGGTTAGCATGAACATTCTGAACATTCTGAGAGCAAATATTGATTTTCACAGCACATTACCAGCAAATTAAATTGTTAAGCTAAAATTGAATCAAAACATATTCAGGAAATGAACACAAAATAAGAATTAGCACAGGCACGGGTGTCTGATGAATTCTGAAGTCATCAGAGGAAGACAAATGCAGAATGAGATGCTGTATATTCTCAATTGGACACTCCATGTTTCTATACAACAGACGCCATGATGTAACTTCTCAAAGAACAGATCTATTAGTCCCTTGCCTAACCAACTGGTGACGAGGATGAACTCTTCGCCTCCTTAGAGGATGTGGTCGGAGGCAGCTGGGTCTAAGTATGCAGTGTTGTGCATAAATGCTTCAGGTAGAGTCATGAAGAGCTACTGGACAACTCCAGAATACAAACCATTGAGCCAGGAAATTGACCTATCATATCCATCAATGGCAACACAAATGTGAGGAGGTGCACTTGTCCTCACAGAACTAAAGAAATATAGCAATCCGTTTTGATACTTCGTTTCAGTACAAAATGTACAGTACTTTTTATTGTGTTACTACTTTCAGAAGACATGACAAGTCAATTGTCTCATTCAGTGGTCTACATCCTACTGATTCCATCTAGAGTAAACATTTCCAGCAGGAGCACTGCGTCCTTATTCCTGACTGCTCCTGGAGCATCCCACGTGGAGGCAGCTCATGTTCAGTTGGACTGTTGTCACAGTCCAATGTGTAGCTGTAGTGCTTCTCTTCCACTGCCCAGGGATGCCTGAGACAGAGACAGGAAGCAAGACACTCATGTCTTCTGGAAGGTTGCTTCTTCATAGTAAATATCTTTTGTTTCTATAGTGAAGGAGAGCTTTCTTTTCCATTATTTTTTCTAAGTGGTTACTGCTAGAAATAGGAAGGATATTGATTTCTCCACAATTATTTTGTAACTGTCTGCTTTACTGAACTCTCATTAATCCTAATAGTTTTTCAGTTCAATACTCTCAAAGGGGAGGGGTATTTAGGCAATGTGACAAAAATGACAAAAACATGTGAGATCAGGCCCTGCTGTTCTATTTGCTCTGAGATGTGTAGTTTATAAAAGCAAGATAGGAACAAGTCCCACCATGCTGCACATGTGTCCCCTGTGCATGCTCACCCTAGCAATTTCTGCATGTGCCCCTCCACCTGGCACCATCCCTGGAGAAAATCATAAATCCCTGAAGAAAGCCTCATGGGTGCCCTCACTGGGAATGAGCCACCAAGCCCCCAGCCCTCCAGGGCCGTCAGGTCCAGGGCAGGGCTGGCCTTCTACTCCTGGCACCATCCTGTTGTTCCTCACTCTGCTTCCTCCCCAGAGAACCCCAGCCAACCACTCTCCTAGCAGTACTCAAGGCCCACTGAGCAAGTGCGGGACCCTTCTTCAAATGACTTCCAAGTATAGGATGTTCTCACAGCTGGGCCAAATTCTGCCTTAGCTGGTTGAGCATAGACATGATTCCACATGGGCTTTGATGTCGACTCAGCCTGTCCCATGTGCAGTGGAGCAACAGAGTCAACCCTCAGCCCAGGCACCCTTCTGCTCTCCTATGTTTCCATCTGCCTCCTGCACCTGCAGCTCCTGCTGCACACCAGCCCTCAGAACACTGCTGTGACTTGCACTCAGGGCCCTAGCCAGCCTCAGGATGGGGCCACCTTCAAGTCCCTTTTGCCAACTCCCTTCCCTGCTGCCCCCCTCTAACTCAGCTCTGGGGGTAGGGTGTGTTGGGGGACACTTTCTCAGTGCATCACATCACACAGTAAAACCTCTTGGGGAGTTTGCTACTTGGGGAACCTGACCAGCCACACAGAGCAAGCCTCTGCTCTCCCAACTGCCTCGGGTTCCCCATTGGCCAGGTTGGCATAACAAGAAAGTCTCCAAAAAAAAAAAAAGACTGGAATTCTCTCATGGGCTAAGCTGCGCATGCTGAAGCCCTAACCTCCCAAGTGGCTGTATTTGAAGATGGGCTTAAAAGGGAATCATAAAGAGTAAACAAGGGGGTTCTTGCCCCTCTAAGAGATGCAGAAAGCTCACAAGCCCACAGTTTACTCCCCTCCATCCCCCTTCCTGTCCCTCTCCCTCTCCTTCTCTCTCTTCACAGGAGGAGGTCCTGTGAAGCCACAGCAAGATGGTGGCTTTCTGTAAGCCCAGAAGACGGCTCAGCATGAAACCTGCTTTGTCATGAAGGATGTTGAGACGGACATCCCAGCCTCCTAGAGCCATGGAAGAGAGATTTCCCTTGTAAACGCTGCCCTACCCAGGCTGCACAGCAACAGCAGCCCAAGCCTATTGTTATACATTCCTCTAGCTGCTTGCTGGCTGGTGCCCTGGCATAGCACTTCTGGCATTGTTTAATGGCCAATCAGCAGGTTCCCTCCCAACACTAAATCCCCATGTCCTGGGAGCAACCCCCCCTCACTCTTCACAGAACATACAATTAAAAAAAGATGGCAAGCCTCCATACACAATGGTTTTCTGCCTCCAGCACAGTCTTGAGCCTGGTCATAGCTGTGTAAACCTGGGACCCACTCCAAACTGCAAGGACAAGGGCAGGAGCTGCAGTGGCTGGCAGGGACTTGGCAACTGTGAAAGGCTCCAGGAAAGCTGGTGACTCAGGGTGACAGGGCACCTCTGGCAGGGGAGAGGAGATGGTGGGGAGAGGCCAAAACCAGCAGAGAGCCAGACAGGGACAATGAGGATGGTGCTGACCACCACCACTCCAGCCCTTCCACCTACCCCGGCAGCCGCTAAAGACCAAGCTGACAGGCCCCAGAGAGAGAATAACAGTGTAGAGCAATGGTGACAGTGAGGGGGACTCTGCTTGGGGTCATACCGGCATGTTCACGTGGTACTCCTGGGGCGCCTCAGGGCCCTATGCGGACAGGGAGGATGAACTGAGCCATCAGCTGCCCTAGAACACTCCAGAGAGACTTGGCAGCCCTCCCCTCCCTCTCTCCTCTCTTTCTCCTCCTCCCTTCCTCCTGCACTCCTAGCTACAGACTACAGGTCTCAGATGAGGCCCTCTCAAGAGATGCAAGCAACCAGCAGCTGTTCTGGCTATTGATTCTTCAGTGCCCCCAGCCTCCGTGGACCCCGCCCTGCCCAGATTCCACAGGGCTCACCCAACATCAAAATCTCTGGAGTCTCATCTGTGGGAGTTTCTACAGAGAGGCATCTCAGACCCTGGGCTGTTGCTTAGACCCTGGGCAGCAGTGGGATGGCTGAAGTTGCTGGGGTTCTACCAGTCACGTGGGAGACCTGGGTGGAGTCCTTGTTCCCTGACTTCTGCCTGGCCCAGCCCTGGTCACCTTCGGCACTTGTGGTGTGAACCAGGGAGTTGAAGATAGGTCTCTCTCTCTCTTTGTAAGACATCAGTTTGCAGTCACAAAAAGAAAACACACCCTAGTCCACTAGGGCCCCTGCCTGTGTGTGTCCACTTCCTGCACCACCTCCGTGCCAAAGACAAAAGGCCAGACCTACCTACCTGCACTCTGGAAACAAGTTAGTTTAAATGCTTGAATGCACAAGATTGTGGTCTTTAATATATTTGAATGAAAGCAAACCAAAAGCAGCAACGGAGGCAGGGACGCAGCAGCTTGGTACCAAGTGACAATTCTGCTGAGGAAACTTATGAGAAACACACCACATTTCCGGAAACCTCTTTCTAGTCAGGGATCCCACTGAGATAAAATGTCGAGGGAAGGGAAGGGGGAGCAGGCAGTGGTGGCAGCCAGGCTCAGCCCCTGGAAACTCTTTTCCCAAATTTCATCTGCGTTTGCTTGCTATCAGCCTGATGGCCTACACTGATTATTTTCTTTCAGTGCCAGATGTGAGACGTTCGGAAAGACACCTCAAGCAGCACCCATTTACAAATAAGTTGACCCAGGCTTCATTCTGCCTCACACAAAACAACTTTCCCTCTCTTTGGCTGCAGGAAAACCAGGGCTGCCCAGTCAGGTGGGAGAGCAGGTGGTGCTGCGCGACCCACTGCTGCCCCATGCAGGCCGAGAGCCCAGGCAGGGTCCCTGGATGAGTTGGCCAGCTCTGTGTAAATCCTTGCTGGCTCCTTGCTTGTGGCCCAGACGGCCAGCGGGATGCTTCTCTGCCAGGTGCCAGCCTGGATGGGAGGAATGAACCTGGGCCAGTGTTACACACCTTGTCTCTCCTGGCCTCTAACCCCAAGGTAGGGACCTCATTCCATTTCATGGAACACAAATCACAGGTCCCCCAAAGTACGCTGGCTTGTACCTTGACATTTAATCCCAAGGCCCCCTTCCACAACCCTGTGTACTGAGGAAGAACACGCAGGGACCCCACCTCCATGGAACAACTCAGCTCACATTCCCAAATGGGACCTGGCAAGGCCAGGCTGGCAAGTATGACACCTGGCTGACAAAGCCCACAGGGTGAGGCTGGGGTTCCTTGCTCACCTGCTGTCCCAGACTGGCTGTGGGCCTGGAGGGCGCAGACATCGTCTCTATACTCAGAGAGCTGGGAGGCTTGTTCTGTGTGGCCCTGGGCCCTGCCAAGGACCAGACACTGAGCCAGCCACCCTCCTCCAGCATCTAGAATTCTCAGCCAGCCCCTGAATTTCTGCCAGTCTTGGCTGTTTGGGGCTATGCTCCTTACCAGGGGACTGGCCCTGTTAACATGGGGTCAATGTGAACCTGACCAGAGACTTCCCTTTTGGCTGTGCTGTAGATCACCTAGTTAAACACTCCACATCAGTGACCCTTAGGAGAGCCTGGCACGGCCTGGATGTTTCATCTCATGTGAAGGAGCACTGATTCGGCTCCTCCAGCAGTGTGCAGCCCTGCTCTATGTCCTCGGGCCTGCCTGGTCTCAGCGGTCACCTAGACAGGATAAACACTCCAGATGGGGCTTGGTTTTCAGCAGGTGCTGTGGATCAGACACTATAGTGTACCCCTGGGCATTCCTTCCCCTTCTGGACCCTCCTTGGTGGCCTACTGACTCCCTGGGTTTTGGCACAATTATCTGCTCTTCTGCTTCAAGCCCAATCCCCCTACTTGGTTGATCTAGCCTGACCTTCAAACCTCCACCCTTGCCTGGATCACACTTCCTTATTCTTATGACCACTTGGATGACCCCACCTATGAGTCCCTGAGGGGGAGCACTCAGATCACAGCCTTCCCCCGACTGGCACAGTGGGGCTGGAAAGAGCTCAGCAAGTATTGGGCTCATTGCCTAATCACTTTGCATCTCCACATGCAGCGACCACACTGGCTGCACTGGAAACTTGACACATGACCTTTGGGACTGTCCAGGAAGAAGGGGTATCCTGCTAATGACCTCTCCAGGAAGAGGTGCCAGCCTTAGGGGTTGGACACAGGTGCTTGTGGCTTTCAGGGAGGATTAGGGGAACCAAGCAAAGGAGATTTCCTGTGATCATGGCTCTGAGCCTGGCCCTTCTGGCCCACTGGAGCTGCCCTGGGAAGGCATGGCCAAGTTTCCCATGCGCACAGCTGGGAGCTGGAGGAGGGCTTTCCCCGCAGCAGTGCAGCCCCATTGGGCTGCTCCTGGTGCTGCTATCTGGGGAATGGGGCTGCAATTTGTGTGCATTTCCTGTGTAAAATGCAAGGAAAGCAGGACAATGTGCCAGTCACATCTCTCTGGAAACAAATGGACAGGATCCAGCCTGATATTTATATATATTTTATTTTATATATATCATTTTATTTAGTTGGGAGACAGGAAGAGAGATCTCCCAAATGGAGGCTCAGTACCCAATTGCTTGCAATATCTGCAACTGGGACCGGCCTCCAACCCATCCCAGGTGCCCAACCTGGGGCATGCTCTGAGGGTCCTGCTCATGAAGATTTGATAATTGAACAGTTCTGAATTGCTGCCATTCTTTCCATTCCATGCACGATGAAATCTTTTCAGAATCCACTGGCTGATAAAGTCTCTTCATGGTTGGGGTTCTGAGATCAGCAGTTCAGTTGGAGGGATCGCCAAAGAAACTTCATCTGAGGTGATCCCAGACCTGATTCTTATGTGTGCTTGCCAGTACATGGTCCAGCACAGTTGGTCACTCCAATCAGCTTATGTTCTGTTTCCAGCCTTAGCTTCCATGCAAACCAATGGGTGTTGCAGTCCAGCCCAATGCCTGCCCATTTGATGCTTGGCCTTCACACAAACCAGTGGGAGCTGCAGCCTAGTTGGGATGACTCCCAATAACCCCCACCAGGCCTGTCCCTATCTTGGTTCTTATGCTTGCCAGTATGTACCACAGGCTTGTTCAGTCTGTTCCTCATCCCATTTAGCTCTCCTACCTGTCAATGGGCATTGAAGCCCAGTTCAACCTAACCAGCTCCACTATCCAGCCCACACACATTCCAGCAGGTTTGGTTCTGCCCCTGCCCCAATCCTGATTTTCATGCTCTTCAGTGGGAGTGGTAACCCAAGAGGGAGGTGCCCACTATTTCCCTCCTAGGCCCCTCCCACTCCTGGATTATGCACTCTCCAGGTGGTTCTGTGGTTTGACTTACAGAACTAGGCACCAGGGACAGCTTCTGCCAGCTGATGCTGTGGGTAAGCCCAAACAACCCTCACCCACTCTAATTTTGTTTGAACCAGTAGGAACAATCAGCCCGGCCTGGCTTTTCCCTGATCTAGTTAGCATGAGGCCCACAGGTGTTTTAGCCATGCCCGATCTGGTCGCCCCCATCCCAGCACACGCTCTTCAGTAGGAGTTGCTGTCCTGCAAGGAAGCCGTCCACATTTCCCCTGCTGGATTTGCCCCGCCCTCCCTGGTTCTCACATATGCTGGTTGGGCACTGCGCATGAGTTTGATAAGGCCCACGTCACCTTGGTTTTTGCCAGTGGGTGCTGTGGCCTGGCCTGGCCCACCCCGAGTTCCAGCTGACATTGGTGATTACAGCCCAGCAGGCATCCAGTCCAGCCATAATGTGCACTAATATGTTACAACAATACCTGGCCCTACCCACACTCTGTTCTGGTGCTCGGATTCGCCAGCAGGTGATGTGAACTGGTTCAGCCTGGTCTGGCCCCGACCTATGCCAAATTGTATGCCAGCGGGTACTTTTCTCTGGCCTGGTCTGTGCTGTTCCATATCGTGCTTCTTGCGCTCACCTGCAGGGACTGTGTTCTGCCAGGGGTGTTGCCCAGGTTCTTCCATCAGAACCTCTCCCAATGCCAGATTATGCTATACTAGTGGGTCCACAAGCCAGCCCTACTTAGTCCAACTTCCATCCTAGCAAGAACTGTGGCCTTTCCTGACTGGCTTTCAACCCATTCCAGTTTTTACTGTTAGATGTTTCAGGCCAGTCAAGGCTCATCCATACCCAGACACTACTCACAGATGGCTCAGTAGGGGCAGAAACCTAGCCAGGTCCATCCTACATATACCCTGATCCTCCAGAGCTGTAAGCTGGGACTGCAGATGAACAGGAAGCTCCAGGTGCCCCTCCAGAGAGAGAAGGTTGCTGCTGGTTCTGAGCCACAGTAGGTGAACTGTCACCATAATGAGAGCAGATTCAGAGATGCAAGGCCCAGTAAAGGAGGAACTCAGGCACTGCCCCAAGTCAATGACAGGGGCCAAGAGAACCTTGGGCCCTCCTAGGGCTAAATTCCCTGGCTCTTAGCCCTATTGGCAACTCCGTGGTAAACCCCCTGCTGAGCAGCTCAGGGCATCCAGTGGCATTGGACAGCTGGGGCTGGAAAACTGCAGAGAACCAGGAGGCAGAGAAATGCAGTGCAATGCATCAGCTCCTCTGTGCACTTGATGGGAAACAGGGGAGTGAAGAGGCTCCAATGAGTGGCTGTGGGGATCTGGAAGACACAGGCTCCCACCACAGGGGCAGCTGTTGTCCAGCCCTGGCTAAGGGCAGCCACATGGGCATGAGGTCAGCATTGCTAGTTCTTCCATCCCTCCAACAGAAGCTGAAAATGCACACTTGAATCTAGGGTTTTTAAGCACTGGTGGCTAAGTCTTTAAAATTGTAAACACATCTACAGAATATATCTGACCTTATCAGTTTCAGCATCTGGTATCTTGAAATCAATCCAGGAATAAATACATTTCCACATCCTTGAGTTATGGGTGAGTTCACACTGCTGTTTAAATATGGGAGTGGGGGGGCACAGAGAAAGCATCCACCTAGACCTTTAGAAAATGTACTGTGAAAATGAGAAAAAGCAAACAAGGCCCACAGCTGGGTTATTTTTCTGAGTTTAACTGCATTTTAATAATCTGAGGCTAATTCTTGGGATAGTAATTGGTTCTCACATTGGGTTTTTGTTAGTTTGGGAAATGTGCTGAGGCTTATTTTATTTGGTAGTCTTGTGCTACTTCAAGGAAAATTTATTACCAATAGGGCTTTCTAAACTGAAGTGGAAGAAATTGAAAGTATGAGACTATATGTAAACAAACAAGCAAGCTAGATAAATTCTTTATACATAATACACTTGGCTCTTCCAAAAGAAAAATGAAGGGAAAACATCACCCTTTCAAATAGAACAAAAACTGTGGAGAGAGTAAGTGAAACAAGATAGCTTCAAGGATCATTTGGGATGACTACAGTGTAGATGAGAAAGCATTAAGCTAACAATCACAAAATCAGGCTAACGTCCAGATTTGCCTGTTAGGGTAAATTAAGCTCTAAATGTTGGGAATTGATTTCCTTTCTCTGTTGGCATCATCCCCATACTCAACCACTAAAAATGATTAAAATGAAGGTGAGGTGGCTTAAAAAATACTGTAGTGGAGTCAGTGCTGTGAGCCAGGTAATAAAGCTTCAGGCTGCATCCTGCATGGAATGCCAGTTTGAGTCTTGGCTGCTCTGCTTCTGGTCCAGCATCCAGCTAATGCTCCTGGGAAGATGGTGAGAGACAGTCCACAGTCCAAGGACATGAGTCCTTGTCATCCGTGCTGGGGATGAAGACAGAGTTGGAGCGGGGCCTAGCCCTAGTTAGTGCAGTCATTTGATGAATGAACTAGCAGGTGTATTTCCTTATCTCTCATCTCTCCATCTTTCTCTGTCACTCTACCTTTTAAATAAATAAATTATCCCTCTTTATTATGGAAGTAGTATTTTTAAAAATTAAAAATTTTAATGAATGAATATGTTCATCTTAAAAGGTCATTGAAAAGTACAATTAAGATGATTATTTCATTCACACATTTTTTTTCATAATACTAATTGAATTTTTGTGATTTTTTTTTTTTGGATGACCAAACACATCACTGCTGGGTGAAGCTTCAAGAGCTGGTACAAGGTACAAGGTGCTCTTTCTGCCTTCTCCCACTGTGATCAGTAACGTTCTAGATGGTGGTTCTCTACAAGTCAGAATTCTATAATGAAAAAATAGAGTTACAGAGCAGGGGCTGGCGTTGTGGCATAGCAGGTAAAGTTGCCACCTCCAACACTGACAATCCCATACAGGTGCTGGTTCAAGACCCAGATATTCTGCTTCCAATCCAGCTCCCTAATGCACCTGGGAAAGCAGCAGTGTATAGCCCCCAGGGCTTGGTCGCCCACGGAGAGCAAGACAGTATGTCTGACCAAGCTGTCACTTTATTATTTTCTACTGAGGATTTTTATATTCTTCAGTAACTAAGGCTCTGGGAGGGAAGGAGAAACTGGGACACAAGCCATGGTCTTAAGACCAATTTTTCTTGAGCAACCACCATATCAACAATAGTGTAGGTAACAAGTAACAATATGTTGGCAGGTACAGCATAAATCACATTCTGAAACAGTTGCTAGAAATAATTGAAACTAGGCATGTGATCAGTTTCATAACCCCTTTCCCAAGTATCTAGCCAACCAGGGGTTTTCCACTGGCCTATAGTTCAATATTCAAAATGGCTTCAGTGTGACTCTAGTACAGCTCCTGACACCTGCAAACGAGCTAAGGTGAACTACACAGAAAAAAAAAAAACAAAAAAACAAACATGCACTACACTCAGTTCTTCCCCTTCACAAAAGACAATGGCAGTGATTGTGCAAGGTATGTCCAGGCTTGGTTAGGTCACTCAGGGCAAGAGAGAAGGCATTAACTTCAGACAGCACAGAGGATGTAGCCTTGTGAGGGAGTGAAGATAATTTGGCCAGCAGTTTTTCTACATGGTCCCAAAGAATGTGGCTACCTCTGACCAGTTAGGAGGTTTTTCTCAGAACCACTCACATTTCCTCTGTCCATGACACCTTCTGTTCCCTATTTGTTATCTACTGGCCAGAAATTTCAGGGATCTTAGTTCTTGGTCTTTCCAAAGGTCATGAAAATGTACAAAGAAATACAGAAAGCGTCACCCACACACTGGGCAGTTCGAATTCAACCTAGAGGAACACCATCAGCTTGGAACACAATGATGTGATCAATGTCCAGAGAAGGCTCAGCTCTTATCTTTAAAGAAACACATTCCTTCATCATCTGATCCTTCAGTACAATTGCCTGATCTGATAGATCACCACAGCACCCCACAAGTAAAGCTAGGCAAAGACTTTCGGATGTATGAAGAGTGCCAGGGGCAGCAATATTTCTTTAGCCACACTCTCGGTTGAAGTTGCAAATTCCCACCCACCCTAAAGCCCTATGTCCGAACATGGCTCTCAAGGGAAGTCTACAACTGTTCCTGAGTGGAAGAACTGCCCTGGCCCATGATGTTTCCATTCAACTCTATATTCCACTCTGCACACACATAGTCACGGCGAATTCTATCTATGTGTCAAGGTTAAGAGTTCTGTGGCATCAACATTTATCCTCAGATGCTACCCCACCTGTTCCTACTCCATTCATCATAAAGCACTTCCTAGTTGATTTCTACAGCTGCTATGCATCACACTTTAAGCCATTGTGGAGGTGACAGAACAGAAATTCTTGAAGGGAAAACGATTGAATGTCTTCTCTGAAGACCTGGAAATCCTCATGGTTGGCTTTGACCCTGAGAGGAAGCTCCTCCTTCCACAACTTCCCTGTGAGGACACTGGAGACTGTCCTAGTTCAAATGCTGTCCCCACTCATGGATAAAGGAGAGGGTGGAGTTCCACAGCCTCTGTCCTGGCAGGTGGCTGATCGGACCTTGGCTGAGCTTGTGGGTGTGGTGCTCTGCCAGATTATGTCTTCAGAAAGTCAATCGAAGTGGCGCTGTTTCTGGCAGCTCTCGGGGATGTCTTGTGTGAACAGACTCTTGAGATGCTGATGGAATAAGATGGATGGAGTTCTCCCTTCCTGTGGTGTCTGATTAAATTGCCTCAGTTCCTTTGTATGAGCTGTACTAAGATATCAAATTATCTAAACTGAGACAGAAAGAAAGATTCACAGTTGAAAATCAGGAGAAGACAGCCTATTAGGCCTTGGAGAAAATGTGCAAAAAACTTCTTAAGGTATTCAAGACATGATTTGTTTTACTGTCGGCAAGGACACATCAAACTATGTTAATCCAGATTAATCCCACAATGCTGTAACTGGAACCACAAATGGTCTCCAATGCCCATGCAGGTCCTGTCTGTGTCTTTTTTTTTTTTAAGATTTTTTTTTTATTGGAAAGGCAGATATACAGAGAGGAGAGACAGAGAGGAAGATCTTCTGTCCGATGATTCACTCTCCAAGTGAACGCAATGGTCGATGCTATGCCAATCCGAAGCGAAGAGCCTCTTCTGGGTCTCCAGCGCGGGTGCAGGGTCCCAAAGCCTTGGGCCGTCCTCGACTGCTTTCCCAGGCCACAGGCAGGGAGCTGGATAGGAAGCAGGGCCGCCGGGATTAGAACCGGCGCCCATATGGGATCCCGGGCGTGCAAGGCGAGGACCTTAACCACTGCGCCACTGCGCCAGGCCCCCTGTCTGTGTCTTACATGGCTCATGTCATGGGTCATTCATTTGTGATAAAGTATAATTCTCCCCTTCACCATGCTTAACACAATCATCATCTGTGGATTACTGTCCTCAGAGAGACATGATGTAGTTCTACTCACTGAGTATGAACTTGGCACTTTCTCTGAGCACAGTCTATCATTGTGCCAGGATGTGTCCTGTGAGGAGTGAGTGGCCTTGCTCTCCTGAGCCAATGTGCACATGTCCTGTGAGGAGTGAGTGGCCTTGCTCTTCTGAGCCAATGTGGATGTGTCCTGTGAGGAGTGAGTGGCCTTGCTCTCCTGAGCCACCCTGTGGACAGAACTACTGTGATACAGCAATATACGCCCAATGTGTAGAATGCTGTCCAGTCAACTTGCAATTTTTCTCACTTTCAAAATAGAACTGCTCCACTGCTTTCCGGTGGTGGCTTCAACCTGACAGAGCAGACAGTGCTTGCTATTGCTTAAATACACACTTATGCCAATTAGATGTATAGTGTCATGTACACAAATTCTCACAAACGCAGAAATTTTAGGAATGTCGCAGGCCTGATATTTGATACATATCTAGAGTTTGAAAGCATCCTTGCCTCAGCTAAAATGTTTTAAATTCTTTCCATGGTGTGATCTGATGCTTAGGTGATTGCTAACTGAGGCCAAACCAGTTCAGGGGAGAGTACCTGGAGCTCAAAAGAGGAATCTTAGGGACCACTTATTTGAAAATAAAAGAAAAAATTGGCACTTAACCTTGACAGCCGCAGATCCTCAAAGAACCATTTATAAGAATCTATGCAAAAAATTGGAGGGGAAAGAGTCAGTGCAAAAAGCTCTGTTGGGTAGATAACACTGGTGTAATAAAATTGGCCAAGTTTGCCAGGGTGCTCTGACTCTTCTCACCATGCTTACATGAGCATGCATATGTGTGAGTACAGGCACAAAAAATAACCACTTGATGTCTTTGACCCTCCTGCTGTCAGTGCTGAAATCTATATCCTAGAACTTATTTCAGATCAGGGTGAGTGTGCAGGATCTGCTTGCAGACAGATTCCTCCATATGGACATGAGTGAGCATAAAGAACACGGAGGCTGCCTGGGAGACTACAGGACCCTTGGTCTCTTCATAATGCAATACTCACTGGTCTCAGTGATATGATGATCGAGGGTGTGGCAAGCTTAGGAGGATCCAAAATGTTTTCAATGTTTAAATGTAGGAACCTTAGGAGCCTCTTACTCATAATGATGAAGTGACAACACACAAACAGTGTACAAATCAGCATGAGGGCTGGGCAGTGGGAATTTGGTGCTTAGTTCAGGGATGTTTTCACTCCAACAACAACCCACTTCCCACGTGTATACACATGTTTGGTATAAGTCTAAAGATCAGATATTTGAAAAAATGCAGGCACTAATAAATTGATTGATCACCTATCAAAGTCTATTTTGAGTCTGACATAATTAAATCATGAGTACAGGATTTACCTATATTGATTCTATTTGGGTTAGTAAATTCACACTGAATCAGAGGTGTGCATTGCTCTATTAAGATATTACCAAAGGAGGACACTGAGGCTCCAAGAGGAAGTAAACCTGCACAGAGTTCAGAAAACCAGACCAGAACCTCTGCTCTCTATACACTTTGTTAACACAGTGAATGCATGCCTCATTAACTACATTTACTTCCACTTCCAAAACCATAAGAGCAGAGCTCCCAGAAACCCACATTTGTCAATTCTTGTCTAATGCCCATAGAGTACAGTGTATTTAAATTAAGCAGGTTGAATACCATACATAAAGCAAGCTTGTAGATTCTCCCTCAATAGAAAAAATTCCACATCCAGTGAACTTCAGCACCCAAGGGAATTCAGCTATCATTAACAATAACTGTTCTGGCACCAAACACTGATGAATGTGCATGTGAAACTTAGGGAACACAGTGTGTTGGTTAATGGCATAGTCCCAAATGAGCATCATAGAAGTTTCAGTGGTAGACCCCATTTGGGTCAAAAACTTCACAAATTATCATGCATTCAAGCAGATCTCATGGAAATTCAGTTTGTCCATTATGATGAAATCAAGCATCATTTTGGAGCACTCACAAAAAAACCAAGAAAGTAGATCCTCACTTAAGATGCTAAGAACACCACATTCAGAGAGAAGTTCAGCGCCCAAGCCATTTTCAGCTACCATGGAAACCAACAGCTCTGGCAGCACATATGCCTGAATGTGCATGTCACACTGAAGGAATTCATTGTGTGTTGGTGAATGGCAAATTCCTGAAGGAGCAGCATAGGTCTTTCAGTGCCAAAACTACTCCACATGGGTCATTAACTTCACATACCATCAGCTTTTCTAGCAGATCACCCTGAAACCCTGTTTGGTCACTTGTCCAATGCCCATTTAGCACAGTGTGATGAATTCAAGCATGTAGAACACCCACACAACACACAGTTGTTGATCTTTCCTTAATGTACTGAGAATTCCACATCCAGAGAGAAATTCAGTGCCTAAGCCATTTCGAGCTAGTACGGAAGCCAACTGCTCTTGCAGCACATATGCCTGAATGTGCATGTGATACCATGGGAACTCAGTGTGTTGGTGAATGGCAAGTTCCCGAAGGAGCAGTACAGGTCTTCCAGTCCCAAAACTAATCCACATGGGTCATTAACTTCACATACCATCAGCTTGCTAGCATATCTTCCAGAAATCCTGTTTAGTCACTTCTCGTCCAAAGATTGTTGAGCTCAGGATGATGAAATCCAGTATGTTGATCACCCACATGAAACAAGGATGTAGATCCTCACTCTAGGCACTAACAACTCCACATCCAGAGAGAAGTTCAGCAGAGAAGCCATTTTCAGCTACCGTGGAAACCAACGGCACTGGCAGCACACATAGGTGTGAAAGTACATGTGAAATCAAGGGAACTCAGGGTGTGGGTGAATGGCAAGTACCCGAAGGAGCAGTCAGTACAGGTCTTCCAGTGCCAGAACTACTCCATGTGAGTCATTAGCTTAACATACCATTACTATTTGCAGATCTTCTGGAAACCCTGTTTGGTCATGTCTTGTACAATGTGCATTGAGCCCAGTTTGAGGAAATCAAGCATGTTGAACACCCCCATGAAACAAGGATCTAGATCCTCACTCAACACACTAAGAACTCCACATTCAGAGAGAAGTTAAGGGCCCAAGCCATTTCCAGCTAGCTTGGAAACCAACAGCTCAGGTAGCACATATGCCTGAATGTACTTGTGACACCTAAGGTACAGGCCACAGAATGGGAGAAGAACTTTGGACACTACATAGGCGACAGAGGGCTAATCTCCAGTATATATGAAGATCTCCAGAATAATCAAAATACCAAAACAAACAAACCCCTCATGAAATGGGCATGGCATATGGGCAAACAATTCACAAAGAACAAACCCAAATGGCAAACAAACATATGAAAAAATGCTCATGTTCCCTGGCAATAAGGGAAATCCAAATTAAGACAACAATGAGGTACCCGCTAAGGCCAGTAAGAATGGCTCACATACAAAAAGCCGCCAACAACACTTGCTGGTGAGGATGCAGGGAAAAGGGAACCCTTCTCCACTGCTGGTGGGGCTGCAGGTTGGTACAGCCTCTATAGCAATCAGTATGGAGAACACCCAAACAACTGAAAATCTGCATACCATATGATCCAGCAATAGCAATGCTAGGAATACATCCAAAACACCTGCTACACAAGAAACCTACATTCACCCTCACGTTCATAGCAGCACAATCAGTAATTGCAAAAACTTGGAAAGAACCGAAATGCCATCAACAGAAGACTGGATAAGAAAGCTATGGTTTATTAACTCCATGGAATACTATTCAGGTATTAAAAAAACAAAATGCAGTTCTTTGTGGCCAAATGGGCCCAACTGGAAACCATCATGCTAAGGGAAATGAGTCAATCCCAAAAGGTTAGATACCACATGTTTGCCTTAATTTAAGTTGAAATGCTGTCAATCTGAAAAACTGTACCTGTAAAATGTAATATTATTTCAACGTTTAACTACCCCATCTCTCATGCAACAACATATTGTGATGTAACCAATGAACCATCAATCAATGTAAGGCAGACTGCTCATGATCTACATCAAAGAACTGTAAAACCTAATGCACATTTAAGACCCTATGCTTCTCAGTAATGGGGAGGGAGAGCAGAGAAATCTTCCATCTCCCTAGAATGTGTGAGGCAGATGTAAAGCATAACCTATCAAGAACATAACAGGTAACTTATAGACAACAGACTTGAATTAGCATTAGACAACAGTAAAACCACGAAGACATAAGGGGTATCAAGAGCGATCCTGACAACCTCTTAGCAGGAGGTCATATGCACGGAGGTGGGGGGACCCCCGAATGGAGTAGGTGGACAAGAGGAGACTTGTATCCCAACCTTGGAGACTCCCAGATCCTCACCAAGGACTATCAGTATGGCCACCAAGGACTATATCCCAACTGCCAAGGAGACCACGGGGAATTGGAGTGCCTTCAGAGGCTAAGTACTCTGAGGTCATCCACTCCCATTTGAATCTTCCATATGGGATAGAAGAAGTCCAAATCCCTCCTTGCAGAGCCCAATGTCACCGGAACAACAGCCAGGAGCCCTGAGCAGTCTATGAAAACAGAAGAACAATAAACTCGCTCCAATTCCAGGGAGGGGAGCTTTCTCTGGTCCTTAGTTAGTTCCCATTACTGGACCCCACCCTCTCTTGCAATGACCATCAGGGTTGCCCTGGGAACCCCCCCCCCGCCAAAAAAACAAAACAAAACAAACAATAATAAAAAATTAGAATAGATAGAGAATAACAAGGGAAGCTTAGGACTAGACAGGAAACGATCAGTGGGGACTCACACATACCTTACTAGGTAGGATACGAAAATAAACTACTCCAAACTAGGGTATGGAGGATTTCTCTGCACACCCCCCACCAACAGTGTTCTATACCTCAACTGGTGTCACATGCCTTGCTAAAGGTATAAATCAGTTTAGACTATCCTAAAATCTGCCAAGGTCAGTAAAAATTATGCTTCAACACAATAAACTGCTAAATACTAAAATGAAAATAGACATGAGACAGTTGAATAGTATCCTGTAGCCAATTTAAGGTAGATAGAAGCCAGTTGTATACAAACTATAATTGCAATGTTAATGAAGTAGTCACAGGATGTGGTTAAGCACTCGCATTCTCTAACATATTAGTCCCTGAATACAATGTTAATTAACCCCATAATGTTGGAAATGCTGTTGATGTTATGTTATGGCTTTTAATTGGTCTGAACAATATTTTGCCAGCTATGTCTTCAGACCAGAGTTGGTCTCCCCAAGAAACTGTTGAGTTCAGCTGGGCAATAAGATACTGGACTTTATGCATGGCACATGCTTGCAGTGAAAGAAACAAGACTGGATTTGAACTATAATACTACAATAAGGTGGAGCAATCCACCATGGGGGGAGGGCACGGGGAGGAGATGGGGGAACATCAGAGCCTATGAAACGTTGTTATAAAATGAAATGCAATAAAAATAAATAAATCAAAATATTTTATTCAAATTTCACATTGTATATTAAAGCATTTTTCCAGAATTTTATTTTTTCATTATTTATTTTTCACGGTGATTACATGGTTGATTTGTGTGGGAAGGATCAAGGGTTAGAGAAAAGTGAGTGAAATCATTGTTTTCAGAATTGCAATTTCTTCTCATTGTTTTTGGGGGAAAGGGAGGGGAAGGGGAAGCCACACCTGGTCTTCCAAGTGTTTAAGTACCCAAGGATGGGGAACTACCCTCTGATATCAGCTCAAGGTCCCGATGAGTTCATGTTCTGAGAGTTTTGTCCAGGTGGCTTGGATAGTTCTGAAATGCTGTCAATTTCGCCAATCCAAGGATGATGCAGCCCCTCAATGTTCATTAGCTTACTTAGTCAACTTCAAATCTCCATTCAAATGTATTTTTGTTGTCATCATTTGCTGGTGTAGTTGTCCAATTTGTTCTGTATCCTCCTTGTGCTATTGTACCAAATGGGCTGCCATAATCTTCACGAGCATTAGGGTGTTCATCCACTGCTCTTTGATTTACTAAGGAGAACATATTCTTGCAGGTGGGACCAAGGACTGAGGTTAGTCAGTGAGTGTGGAAGACACAAAGATGTGAAGAGTATTGTTCCATTGCAGGCAGGGCTGCAAGGAATCTCCTGCTGCTTGACAGGGCCCAGCAGATGTCTCTGCATCTACCTGAAGGCATTTCCACCTCCCTTTGCATGGACACCTGACAAACCTGCTGAGATTTCTGTAATCTATCTAGGCATTGTCTGCCTCTGCGAAGTAGGTCTTTACTATCAATATGAGCTTAGAAGTTGATGCTGGTGATGACATCTTAGCAAAGGGGCCTTTTACAATTCATGCTGTCTCTGTCTCTGCTGCCCCCATTGACCACCCTCAAGCTTTAGCTCCCTCCTTCTGTGATGCATTTCCTCTCTTAACTGATTCAAGATTAGGTTGTAGAATGTGAATTGTAGTAGGAATGTGTTACTCACTGATATGTACCATCTATTGAGAACTTCCGGACCACAGGGTCAGGATGGATAACATCCTGCTTTAGGGTGAACCAAATGGCAGAATTATCCTTGGGAACACCCACTTGACTGTGATGTAAACAGTCTGTGCCAGAGTTTGTGACTGCTTCTGTATAAAAAAATTACAAATAACCCGTGATTACCAGAAACCAGGATGCACAACGGAAAAGTAGTTAGAGGGAAAAATGGTACTGAATATACTGTGAATTTCAAAAAGCTAGTAATACATAAAATATTAGTATATTTTGCTTTGATAAACCTATATGTTGTAAATTTAAGATTGTTTAAATATGATATATAACGTCAAAATAAATATGCCACTAAATTTCATCTGGTAGCATTTTAGAAAGGTTTATTTGATAAACATAGTAACAGAGGGAGAAGAGACAGACGAGGAGAGAAAAGGAGAGAGGAGTAAAAACTTCCATCCACTTGTTCACTCCCCAGATGGCCACAACAGGCTGAGCCAACAGAAGCCAGGAGTCTGGACCTCCACTGGGCTCCCTCACATACAGGCAGGGAACCAGGACCCAGGGCCAACTTCTTCTGCTTTCCCAGGTGCCTTGTCAGAGAGCTGGATTGGAATCAGGGAGGTCAGGTCTGGATTCAGCACAGGACACACCCTGCGCTCTGCAGTGGGACTTTGGCTGTGCAGGACACGCCTTTGCGAGTATGGGTGATCTCTCTCCTGGCTTCTGCAGACACCTGCATGAAGGTCACTTGCAGAGCGGCAGTGTGCACAGGAGCATGCTCACAGCATTCCCTGAGTCCCTTTGCTGCTTGCTGCATGTTTATTGTTGTTCTTAGGCCCCACCCCCACTCATCTTTGACATTTAAAAGGAAATGCTCAGAGAATGGATAAAATAACCAGTTTTATTTTCTGTTGTGATATTAGAATCAAAACACTGTCCTGCACATGGCAGTGCTCATTAAAATTGAGTTCAGTAAAGTTTTATTTTAGGACAAAGAAAAGAGTTACATAAGGAATAGAGGAAGCAAGACTCACTCTTGGCTGGTTGATATCTTTAATGACCTCCACAGCCATGGCTGGGCCAGGCCAAGTGTCCTAGTTAGGTGTTAGGAACCTGCCCCTTGAGTCACCACCATTGCACAGCACAAAGCTGCAATCAGCAGTGCAGCAAGACTGACCACTGATACCAGGCGCAGGATGCCAGCACCTGAACTGGTAGAACAGGTAGCTCCCCAAAGACACCAATATCCTTACCCAAAATGAGCAAATAAGCTAAACCCTGACATCATCGTATGCTTTCTACCTCAATGAAGTCCAAGGAATCTGAAGATAAAGGCAAATGATTCCGAGGGACAAAAATTAGTGTGAAATGAATTATACCAACACATGAAATGTTAAATAACGATTTCTTCAGATGTATATCACAAAACACCAAAATACACATGGCATGATCTTATGGAAAGATGAATAACTAAATGTGTTATTTATAAATTATCAAATGTAAATATTAGAGGATGAATAATTTTACCAAATAAAAATATTTTGTACATATTTCATCTGAGAAGACAGGCAGTAGAGTATATAAGATATTCTTATTTTGATCATTAAAATCTATACATAGGTATATACTCACATATATTCTGACGTAACGAGTGTCATACCTGACAACCTACAACAACTATCCTACTCCAAAAGGAAAAGCTGAAATCTTTGGCTCTAACACCAGAAACAAGACAACTAGCCCACTTCAGGGAATAAACGGACAATACACACCCACAAAGGAAGCCTCAGAGCAGTCAGGCAAGAAAAGAAAAGAAAAGAAAAGAAAAGAAAAGAAAAGAAAAGAAAAGAAAAGAAAAGAAAAGAAAAGAAAAGAAAAGAAAAGAAAAGAAAAGAAAAAGACATAGATCAACTACTTACAGAGTGCATTGCTTTGTATAGAAAGTTACACTCTTCACCACAAAACCTACTGGAATAAGAGAAATGAGTAAAGTTACTGAATTAAAAAAAATCTTGCTTCTGAAACTCACACAGATTATTAATAATCACTTCCATTACTTTTCAATAACTAAAAAAATAGTAATAATTACAATCAGGATTTGAAACTTAGGCAAAAGTACTCATCAATCAGTAATCCAAAAATGTGTGAGAAAAATGTTAGTAAAATTAATACCAAACTTGAAATTAGTATTGCTGCTTAACTAAAATATACTTGAAGTCAAATGGATAGCTTAGAGAAAATTATCATATTAGTGAGAAGGCAAGTTTTTCCCCAAAGGTTTAGGAAATTATCACAGCTTTAATTACTTGCAGAAAAATAGTGTAAATATGTACCATTTCATAGCAGCAAGCTAGCTTTTTCTATTATTATTCTTAGATTTTTTAAAAAAGATTTATTTTTATTGGAAAGTCAGATATACAGAGAGGAGGAGAGACAGAGAGGAAGATCTTCTGTCTGATGATTCACTCCCCAAGTGAGCACAATGGCTGGTGCTGCTCTGATCCGAAGCCAGGAGCCAAGACCTTCCTCCAGGTCTCCCATGCAGGTGCAGGGTCCCAAAGCACTGGGCCATCCTCGACTGCTTTCCCAGGCCAAAAGCAGGGAGCTGGATGGGAAATGGAGCTGCTGGGATTAGAACTGGCGCCCATATGGGATCCTGGCTCATTGAAAGCAAGGACTTTTACCCGCTAGGCCATGCTGCTGGGCCCTATTGTTAGATCTTTTTTTTTTTTTAAAGATTTATTTTTTATTATTTTTCTAATGGAAAGGCGGATATACAGAGAGGAGAGACAGAGAGGAAGATCTTCCGTCCGATGATTCACTCCCCAAGTGAGCGCGACGGGCCGATACTATGCAGGTCCGAAGCCAGGAGCCTCTTCCAGGTCTCCCACGCGGGTGCCGGGTCCCAAAGCTTTGGGCCGTCCTCGACTGCTTTCCCAGGCCACAAGCAGGGAGCTGGAAGGGAAGCGGGGCTGCCGGGATTAGAACCGGCGCCCATATGGGATCCCGGGCGTGCAAGGCGAGGACCTTTAACCACTTGCGCCACCGTGCCGGGCCCTATTCTTAGATCTTTATGTGAAACAAATTGAAATTATATAACACTATATTTTTAATGATTCTATTTTTACATTTGCGTGCATTAAGTTGAACATCTTTAATTACTTTTATAACCCATGTCTATTTTTCCTGTCAGATTAGTTTTTCAAATTTTTATTCACTGAGCTTTTATTTAACATAATCATTAGGAATTTGACTGTAATGTAAGTTTAAATGTCATCTCTAAAAATACAGATTGTAAAAAGAAAAAAAATAATAATATTAAATGCAGGTCTGTGTGAGATCTCTGTCCTCAGGGTTTGGGATTTTTGTTTTTTAAAGCGGTACTCCCTTTATCTGGGCTGCTAAGGGAGCTGTAATTATAGTGTGGGGTTCCGGAAAAGGAGAAGTAAATGAAAGCAGGACAGCTGAACTCCTGCTGTAAACTGATTGGTGTCACACTCATAATTGAACCCTGAATTTTTGGAACTGTTGTGACGGTGACAGGAGGCTTAGACAGGATCAACACTTATGCATAGAGATAAGAGGCATAACAGCCAAGAGGCAGAATTCATAGTTGTAGCCATGCTAAGTTAGAGGAGTTGAATCCTGATCAGCTCTTTGAATCACAAGACAGTTCCTACTATATGAGTAAATGTGTATCTTACACTTAAGGGTTTTTTCCAAGAAAAGAGGAATAATTAACTATGACCTTGCTGAGAGCAGATGAAATCAATATCCAGAAAGAAATTCAAGTTTTCCAGCCAGTAGTTTTTCCAAATGTAAAGGACAATAACAGAATGTAGAGAATCTATAAAACATAACTACAAATATTCTGCACTCAAGAAAAAATATATACAAGAGAAGAAACAAAACTACAAACCACAATAATGGGGAAAAGTCAGTCAATAAAAGTGCAATCACAGTTCACATAGATGTTGGAAATATCAGTTATTCCATAGACTCCTCTGTAAATATGCTGAATGATGTGAAAAGATGCCATTACAAAGGAGCAGAGGGTCAATCACAGTATACAAATGCAAATGCTAAAATAAGCCAATTATGACTCCAAAAGATCCCCCCAAAATCCTGAAATAAAAGTTTGAATTTTAAATCCCGTGAATCTTTTTCATCAAACTCTATGTGCTATTACACCAACATTTCAAACAATACATATTATGCATTTGTTATCAGAGATACCAATAAAATGGAAAAACAAAACATAGCCATGGTGATATTTCAAACAATAGGGAATGCTCCAACACATGCGTAAACAGGTTTGAAACTGAGAAAAGGAGGGAAAATGGGCAGGAAATATGCTTGGAAAAAATAATGACCAAAATCCATGAACTTCTTCTTATGAGCAAATGTGAATAACCAAGAATTGCAAATAAACCTTGAGTATACAATCCCAGAGAAGACCACTCAGACACATGGTAGTCAAGATCAAAATGCTAACATAGAGGTAGAACCCACACTACATCAAAAAGAAAATAAGGAGCAATGAATGTGGATTTGTTATCAAAAGCAAAAAAGATCAGAATATATCACGATGACTTTTATAAGAGATATGTAAAAGAAAAATCTCTTCAGTAAAAAAATGAATGTTTGGGTAAGCTCTGAGTGTGGTGGTTGAGAAGGCACTTCGCATCCAAGCCAGAGCACCTGAGTTTGAATGCGGCTCCCTGAAGCTCCCTGTGCACCCTGGGAGTGAGCAGGTGCGGTTTCAAGTAGCTGGTGCCCTGCTACCTACATGGGATACCTGGGATGTGTTCCTGGCTCCTGTGCTCACTTTCTCTCTCTTGTCCTCTCCACCCTTAGCTCCTTCTCTCACTCTATAACAAGAAAAAAGAAAGTTTGAAAAATTTCAAATAAAAAAACTAGCACTTTATCTTCAAATTGAAGGATATCAATAGGATATCAATGGCTTGGTATGTGAAGCAGGAGTTAAGCATAGCGTATCAAGAAAAGCAAAGAA
This sequence comes from Ochotona curzoniae, assembly GCF_017591425.1. NCBI lineage: Eukaryota > Metazoa > Chordata > Mammalia > Lagomorpha > Ochotonidae > Ochotona > Ochotona curzoniae. The sequence continues at coordinate 5,722 of NW_024465367.1, read as the reverse complement.
AGTTTGGTTATAGCTAGCCAAGGAAAAACAGAGCTATGGAAGCTTGCCTTATAAATTTTTGTCAGTTATGAGTTTATGTCAATTATTAAATAGAAAAGTATTAAACAAATCTTGCAAGAAATAAAGGCAGAGAAAGCATTTTATAAATGATGTGATATAAACATAATTTAATGCAAAAATGCAATCGAGATGTGTAATATCCAGACGCTTATCCCATGATGGTTTTGATTTCTCAGTGTTAGAAACATTCCAGTTATCCTCTTGCCTTTTAAGTGGGAACTGCCAGTTTGCATTAAATACTAATACAGTTACTCTAATTTACTATGTAGTCTTCAAATAATAAATGTATAATCATCTTAACCTTCAGCAAATAAAAACTCTTTAGCGAAGGGTGGGACCTCCAGGCTGGTAGGCATTGATCACGGGGTGCTGTTGCACATTAGGGTTGTATGGTGACCATAATTAATGACACTGTACTCTACAATGGAAAACTTGAGAGATTAGATGCTAAATGTGTGTGATGTAACACATACGATTGAATCAACTGCTATTCTACATTATATACATATTTCCAAACACCATCTCCAGTGGAGAAATGTATTCAATCTTACTGATTTGAGACATACGGGTATTTTACTTGACATAAAAAATCAATTAATCAATAAATCACAACCGTGTGTAGAAACGCACTACTCCCATACCCACGGGATGTCCAATCCCAAACACGATCTCGCGGTTTCCGTGGGATCTGAACATCCTGCCGCCAGGGCTTGTGGGGAGAAAAGACCATAGAAAGCAGCACTTGAGTCATTCACCACCTTTCTCCAACACTAGGAGTGGCCTGCTGGTAACCATGGATTCTCCTAGAATGCTGAGGCTGTAGAATTCTGGGGTATTATGACCATGCAGCTGCTGATTGGACAGTTTGTGTGGCCAGGGCCCTATGATGTCAATGAGATGCTGCCAATTTGAATGCCCTCTGTCATCAGGTCACCTGGGGTTGTGTGAGTGAGGCAAGAGTGAGGGATGAGGCAGCAGCTCCATTTCCTAGCAGCTGCCTCCTACTTGGTCCCAGCTCGCCCATGTTGGTGCAGTCGCCTTACTGTAGGTCCCACACAGCCAGGTTCCTGCTATCAAGCAGCGATCTGGAGCTTGGGAGAACCTATGGAAGCTGAGTTACAATCCGTGAGTGCTGACTGCCTTCTACACCTTTTCTTTCACCTTGCTTTGGTGCTCTCCACTCATTTGTTGTATTATGTCACTTTTTAAATTATTTTGAAGAATATTTACAGATATTAAGTACATTTATCCTCTTTCTTTTTTTTATTTTTAGATATTTAGTTCCTAATCTCCCTTTTTATTGAATATTATCTTCAGTTTGTTTTTTGGTGGTATATGATACTTCTTGGAATTTTGTTTATTATACTTGGATCTATAATTTTTTCTTATTTTTTGTATTTAGGCTGGGATTATGTTGGGTACTTGTTGCTTGTAATGATGTGACTCTTATATATTGATGCTTAAAATTATATCCTTAAGCCTGGTACTTTCTGTTGGTAAATTGTTTCCATGACAACACATCCAGTATAAAGCTAGAATGAAAATGAGTAGAGTCAACCTTGTCTGGGTCCAGTCCCAGGAAAAACAGTTTCAATAATCCTCTGTTCTTTGTGGTGTTTACTATAGGCCTATTTAAGAGAATCTGAAAGGAATTAAGGAAATTACCATTTATTTATTTATTTATTTTTCATGATACAGTTCCATACATTCAGGGAATTCTTCATTTCTTTTTTTTTCCTTCTCTTTGAACTTTGAATTATATGATCTCTATTGATTTATTTCCGAATTTGTAAGTTAGTTTTTCCATTTTACATCACCAGCTGAACTAACAACTGTTTCTTACTTTCAGCTTTTGCATTTTTCAAATCCAAGTATCCTTACATTTTATTAATTTTTTATCTTTACTGCTTTTCTCTTTGTGATAGAACATTGTGTGTGTATGTGGGGGGGGGGGGTTCTTTGTTAATTTTAAGCATGATTCTCTTCAGTTATTGTACTATACTAACAATGGCTATTATAAAGTATTTGCATATTAGTTGACTCCTGGACCATATATCACAAGCTTTCTGTTGTCTGCATCTTTTGCTGCATACATGTTGACCCTATACGTTTTAAATGTGTAGCCACTCTCATCCCTTTCTCTCCAGCCTGACTTGTTGTTATTGATGTTTCTTTACTTAATCACTGGCACTATTTTCAATGGGGTCTGTTTCTCACTCAGCAAGACCTGCTTTAGCAACCATTGGTATTCACACATTCACCCAGGAATGACAGAGACTTAAAAAAACCACTTTCTTCTCTTTCTGACCATAGCAGGTGATCATCCAGTAACTACTGTAAGATTTCTAGAATATTTTCAACAATATCCTGTGCTGTAACTTGCCTGTTTTTCTGTTTGACACACTTTGCAGTGCTAGGTTTGACATCAACTTTGGTACTTTTTCTGAGACCAGGAGAACTCTCACTGAGTTCACCTGGTGAGCTTGTTGGCTCACAGTTTCACCTGCGTTCAGTCAAAATTGACATTGTTCTTGAAGATGCCCTCAGGCCTGAATTCTCTGTACTTAGTTTTAAATAAATGCTGCCACCCGGGGGAGAATCCAGAGCTTTCTGTCTCATGACGTGTGTCTCTCATTGTATGAAATTTCTGACCTGTAATTCTAGATCTTGGGATGGGGACCAATGGAACATCCTTTTTAATTAACACGCCATGCTTGCTTTAGCTCCCAATGACAGGCAGACACAGGCTTTGGATCTTTGTGACTTGCCTTCCCATACATGGAAATTTGTTCCATGAGTGCACCCAGATGAAAATGATTAGAACTCTAGTCATCTCAAACCAGCCACACCTGGAGTGGAATTGCTGTCCTCAGAGGTGGAAGAAAAAAAGGGGGATGTCAATATCTTCGCCACACAAATCTGGATCTATCCTCTGACAATCAGAACCGTTAATAGGAAGGAATTTTGGAGTCTGGTCTTCTGGGCAAAATACCACAGCCCTGACTGGTTGCCAAGGTCAGAGGAAACCTGTGTTCTGGGCTGCACCAACCTGAAAGGCAGCTTGGACTGTGCTGATCTCAGGATGGAAAGGAGGAAAAGCTCAAGTTTGATGGCCAAAGGTCCTTGCTGTTTAACTTAGTTCAGTGGGCTTCAATGAAAATAAAAATCAAATTTGTCTTCACTGTCTTAAGCCCTAAAAACTACTTCAAGAGTCTTCAAGCATTTTTTTTTCCTTGAGAGTGTGTGCATAGAAATACTTATGTCATCATTCCAAGGTAGAGCTCCAAAACTTTCTGGAGTGAGGAACATGTCTCATGTCTTAATTGGGGTGATAATTTTACTATTGTACACATTTATTTGATGAAAATCATAAATATAGGATATCATTTATATTTGCAAATTTTGTCTCAATTAAGTAGTATTTGGTGTCCATATGAAGACTGATGCATTTTTTCCTAGAATGCAAAAACATATCTTAAATACTACAAAACTACTATGAAATTAATTCATTCATCATCGGTCTCCAAATAGGCAAAGCTGGTCACAAGCTGGGAGCAGGATGAGAAGTGGGACAACCAGGGCACAAACCGGCAACTATGTGGCATCCCCACATGAGCAAGCTGAGGACTTAGTCACTGAGCCACAGTGCCAGCCGTATGCATTCTTTATGGCAAAAGTGACTCAGGCAGGCCTGGCAGCGTGGCCTAGCAGCTGAAGTCCTCGCCTTGAACATGCTGGGATCCCATATGGGCGCCGGTTCTAATCCCGGCAGCCCCACTTCCCATCCAGCTCCCTGCTTGTGGCCTGGGAAAGCAGTCGAGGATGGCCCAAAGCATTGGGACCCTGCACCCATGTGGGAGACCTGGAAGAAGTTCCTGGATCCTGGCTTCGGATTGGCATAACATCGGCTGTTGCGCTTACTTGGGGAGTGAATCATTGGACGGAAGATCTTCCTCTCTGTCTCTTCTCCTCTCTGTATATCTGACTTTCCAATAAAATAAATAAATCTTTAGAAAAAGTGACTCGGGCAGAATACTTATGGAAGTACTCTCTTTGAAAAAGCAAGATTTGGGCCCAGTGTGGTGGCCTAGCGGCTAATGTCCTTGCCTTAAATGCATCGGGATCTCATATGGGTGCCGGTTCTAATCCTGCCAGCTCCAATTCCCATTCAGCTACCTGCCTGTAGCCTGGGAAAGCAGCCAAGGATGGCCCAAGCCTTGGGATCCTGCACCTGCAGAGCAGACTTGGAGGAAGTTCCTGGCTCCTGGCTTCGGATCAGCGAAACACCAGCTGCAGGCACTTGGGGAGTGGGTCATCAGATGAAAGATCTTCTCTCTCTCTCTCCTCCTCTCTGTATATCTGACTTTGTAATGAAAATAAATAAATCTTAAAAAAGAAAAAGGCAAGATTTGCTTATTTACTCAAGTGAGAGAAGAATGTTTTATATAGTGTTTCACTCATGAAATGGCTGCAACAACCAGATCAAAGTCCAAAATCCTCAGTCATGTTTCTTTTAGGTCTCTCACATGGGTACACCTACCTGGGACATCTTCCACTACATTCCCAGGTGCACTAGCAAATAGCATGGCCAAGAATTCTAACTTGCGCTCATATGAGATGCCAGTGCCATAGGCAGTTTCTTTAGTTACTAGGCCACACCACTGGACCCAAGGGGGTAATTTTCTCAGATTAGAAAGCATTTTTGTTGTTGATTTTCTTTTATGTAGGACAACTAATGTTTGATAGCTGATCTAGTTTTGCAGATTTATAGATCATTATATGCATTATTTATGTAATTGATTCATATGTAGACCCATTGTCATATATGTTAAATATATACTTGTTATGCACATATATGTGTCTGTACATGCAGTGTTATATATGTTTTTCTCAGTATCCTATAGGCTGACTTTATTTACACATTGATTGTTTAGCAGCTGTCTTCAGCAAAGAATCTTCTTGAATTTACTTATTTCATCTTCCAGAGTGGCAGGTGGCCATCTTCAGAGACTCAACTCACACTTGAGTAAGGATGCTGTAAGTAGAATAAATGAAAGTATTTGCATTGAAGAAATAATGCAATATGAGAATTTGGCTTCAGAAATTGAAAGGTAATTCTATTTACTATCCTCCAGGATTCTATAAAAGTTTTCTCATTGTCTTCGAAAGCAGCTTATGACAGCTGGTAATTACTGGACAGTTGAGATCATATTGATTTTGCCCCAAAACATGTATTTGAGCTTTTTTCCTGACAGAAGGAATTTATTATGTTATGGCCCATAAGCCACCACCAGACCATGTTCTTTGAGAAGGCCAGATGACTGTCTTCACTAAGGTCTCATGGTATTCGCTGAGTAGGAGTGCCACAGTGCAACTAAGCATTGGGGAGACATACACCAATATCTTTGATATTTTAGTAGTGGCTGTTTAGCACAGGACAATATTGATGGAGGAACATGCTTTACAGATACTAGATTCCTGATTGAAACAGAATGTGATGAGACTCCAAAATGCCATAGGGCTGGTGACCACACTAAACAGGAAGAGGCAAGGTGACTGTGGCTCTTAGCAGGCTTGGCAGGGAAGCTGTAGAGCCATGGCATCACAGAGGACACATAGCTGTGCAGGTAGTGACAGAGTCACACATTCACTTCAATAAGTA
>NW_024465366.1:0-2603 GCF_017591425.1 Ochotona curzoniae | reverse complement strand
CTCAGATACTCTAAAAATATGTACATAACTTTGTTGATCTTAAGGAATGAGAATTTAATGAAAGGTGAAGAACACAAAGATTACCTCCAGAGAAAAACACTAGCAGATGAGAGGTTTTGCTGATACTTGTGCATGCTTCATCCAGACAAGGTTTGCTCAAAGAGTCACCAGGAACTTGATCAGATGTAGAGGGGACTTCTGCTGGCACCTTCCAGTGCTTTAAGAATGACATGTTGCATAACCAAGGCAATTTATGAAAAACCCAACGCCAGTATCATACTGAATGGAGAAAAGCTAGAACCCTTCCCACTGAGATCTGGAACAAGACAAGGGTGCCTGCTATCACCACTGCTACTCAACATAGTCCTAGAGGTACTTGCAGAGGCCATAAGACAAGAAAAAGAAATCAAAGGCATACGTATAGGAAACGAAGAATTCAAGCTTTCACTATATGCAGATGACATAATCCTATACATAGAAAAACCAGGAGACTCAATACAGAAACTGCTAGAACTTATACGAGAGTTTGGCAGAGTGGCGGGGTACAAAATTAACGAACGAAAATCAACAGCCATAGTGTACGCAAATAACACCAAGATGGAAGAAGATCTAACCAACAGGATACCATTCAAAATAGCAGAGAGAAGTATGAAGTATCTGGGAATAAATCTAACCAAAAGCGTAGAAGACCTATTCGAAGAAAACTACAAACTATTTAAAAAGGAAATTGAACAAAACCTCAAAAGATGGAATAACATCCCGTGCTCCTGGATAGGCAAAATCAATATCATTAAAATGTCTATACTACCACAAGCAATATACATTTTCAATGCAATTCCAATCAAATTGCCCAAAACATTCTTCACGGAACTGGATACAATGATTCAAAAGTTCATCTGGAAACACAAAAAACCACGAATAGCTAGAACCATCCTGAAAAATAAGAAGTTAGCAGGGGGAATCACAATCCCGGACCTCTGGACATACTATAGAGCAGTGGTTATCAAAACAGCCTGGTACTGGCACAAAGACAGAAAGGAAGATCAATGGAATAGAATAGAAGCACCAAAAGGGAACCCACACAAATACAGCCAATTAATCTTTGACAAAAAGACCAATGACAACTCAAGCAAGTGGGAAGGCCTCTTTAGTAAATGTTGTTGGGACAACTGGCTGATAGCCTGTAGAAACAAAAAGATAGACCCTCATCTATCACCATACACCAAGATCCAATCTACATGGATAAAAGACCTAAACCTACATCCAGAAACCTTCAAACTCTTGCAAGAAAATGTAGGAAATACCCTGCAAGACCTAGGAGTAGGTTCCGACTTTCTAAGAAGGACACCAAAAGCAATAGCAGTTGAGAACAGAATAAACAAACGGGACCTCATCAAACTAAGAAGCTTCTGTACAGCAAGGGAAACAATCAACAAAGTAAAAAAGCAACCCACAGAGTGGGAGAAGATCTTTGCACACGATATAGGCGATAGGGGGCTAATTTCCAGGATATACAAAGAACTTCAAAACAACCAAAAAACCAAAACGAACAAGCCACTCAAGAAATGGGCACGGGAAATGGGCAAACATTTCACAAAGGAACAAGTCCAAATGGCAAACAAACATATGAAAAAATGTTCCAGCTCCCTAGCAATAAGGGAAATCCAAATTAAAACATCGATGAGGTACCACCTAACACCAGCAAGATTGGCCCACATAAACAAGAACACGCTTGCTGGCGAGGATGCAGGGAAAAGGGAACCCTACTCCACTGCTGGTGGAGCTGCAAATTGGTACAGCCTCTATGGAAATCGGTCTGGAGAACACTCAAACAACTCAAAATCTGCATACCATATGACCCAGCAATAGCACTCCTAGGAATATATCCAAAACACCTGTTTTACGACAAACCAACATGCATCCCTATGTTCATTGCAGCACAATCAGTAATTGCAAAAACATGGAAGCAACCAAAATGCCCGTCAGCAGAAGATTGAATAAGAAAGCTTTGGTTCATCTACTCCATGGAATACTACTCAGCTATTAAAAAAAACAAAATGCAGTTCTTTGTGGCTAAATGGGCACAACTGGAAACTATAATGCTAAGGGAAATGAGTGAATCCCAAAAGATTAGATACCACGTTTGCCTTGATTTAACCTGTAATTTGTGTTTGGTTGTTTGTTATTTTTTGAACCTGTCATTGATACTGTCTCAACCCAGATGTTTCGAAGAATGGAACTTGCATTATTTTTAACATATTGTTTACCCAATACTATGTCAATTAATTCCATAATGTTGTATATTGATACTGAGGCCTTGTTGGAGCTTTTAACTGACCGGATCTTTACTCTGTTAGACCTATCTTCAGACCATAGAAGGTCTCCCCAAGAGGCCACTGAACTTATCTGGACAATAAGACACTGAACTTTATGCTAGGCATGTGTTTGCAAGCAATGAATCTCAACTGAACTTGAACTATGGTTATGCAACAAGGTGGAGGAATCCACCATGGGGGGAGAGGTATGGGAGGGGTGGGGGGAATCCCCAGCGCCTATAAAACTGTACTACATAATACAATGTAAGCAACAATAAAAAAAAAAAA
>NW_024465365.1:15000-16900 GCF_017591425.1 Ochotona curzoniae | reverse complement strand
TCCTCAACTGCTTTCCCAGGCCACAAGCCTCGGGGTGGCGTTGGGGGGCCTGGCCCCTCCTCCCCACGGTCCCCTCCTCGGTGGGGTGGCCGCGTTGGGGGGAGGTTCCCCCGCCATGCCTCCCCAGGGTCGGGGTCTGGGGCACCAACGGCAAGCGCGGCTGGCCGGCTGGTCCTCGTTGCTGCTGCCGTGCGTCCCTCGCTCCCCCTTTTCCCCTCCCCGCCCTCGGTCGGGGGTGCAGCAGCTTCTCTCTTTTCCCCCTCCCGCCGTGTGTTGTCTCGTTGCCTGTGCCTGCCGGGGAGCGGAAGGGCGGGCGGCGCGTGTCGCGCGTCGGAGGGAGCGGGCGGCGGTTGTTGCCGTGCCTGTGGGGCCCGTGGCTCGCGGGCCTGGCTTGCTGAGGTGTTGGCGGTGCCGGCGGCGTGCCGTGCGTGCCTCCGTGGGTTGGCTCCGGCGTGCCCGTCTCGAACCCCTGGTCCCCGCCCTCTGGAGGTCCGGGGGCGTGGCGGCCGAGCCCCGCGGGGGGGGGGGCGTGCGGCGACCTCAGCCCCGTGCGTCCTGACCCTCGCCTGGCCTCGCCGTGCCGCGGGCCCACGGCGGCCCCGCTTGCCCCGCTACCTCCGGCCCCGGCCGCGTGTGTCCTGTCCTCGCCTCTCCTCTGGCTCTCTTGCTCCAGGTACCTAGCGCGTTCCGGCGCGGAGGTTTAAAGACCCCCGGGGGCCTGTGCCCATCCACCTCGGGGTCGGGGTGGTGGGCCCGTGGGGAGTCGGGGCTGGGTGTGGTCGGCCTCGGCCGGCCCCGCCCCGCCGCTTCTCCTCCTGGCTCCGCTCCCTCGCCCTGGCCTATCCCTCCTCCTCCGTTCACCTCGCTGGGCCTAAGCCGCTTACAGACGAGGGACGGCCGTTCATGGCGAATGCTGCCGAGCTTCTCGTTCTGTCTTGCGGGCTCCTGGTTCCTCTTTCCCCTGCCTCGGTGTGGTGGGAGAGGCCAGGGGTGCGGAACCCGGCTCGATCTCCGCTCCCTCTGCCTCGTGCCGCCTGGAGGTGCGCTGGTGTGGGGGTCCGGGCGGGGGTCCTCGGACGTGGCGGACACCCTTCGCCCTCTGCCGTGCCGGCGTGTCACGGCGTGGGCGGGCCCCCTCCCGCGGTGGTGTGGGGCTCGTCCGGCAGAGTCCGGCTCTGCTCGGCTCTGTGCGGTGCTCCTGGAGCGGTCCGGGTCGTTTGCCTTTCAGGCGCCTGGAACCGAGTGGTGGTGTCGCTCCCTTGCCACCCCAGCGTGCGCTCTCCCGGGTGTGCCGCTGCAGCCTCCTCGCTGGTGTGTGCTGCCTGGTGTGCGGGAGCCTCTGGGGGGTCGAGGTGGTGAGGAAAAGGAAGCGTTGGGCGCAGCACCGGCTGCTGCTGCCACGGCCCGTGGCCTCGCCCGGCCGGCCTCTGGTGCCCCCTGCGCGTCCGTGGGGGGGCAGGTGACTTCCTTACCTGTGCCGCAGACCCCTCCGCCCATCCTCGGGCTCGTCCCCCGGGTTGGGTTGATGCTCCCTTGGTGTTGGGGCCCTTTGTGCCCGGTGAGAGGCGCACGTGGGGGCTGGCGGGGTGCGGCTCGCCTTCGGTGAGAAAAGCCTTCTCTAGCGATCCGAGAGGGACGTGCCTACGTGATGGGGTGCCGTATCCCCCGCTTGCCGCGCCGTTCCTTCCTCTTCCTGGTGCGTGTCGGTAGCCACGCTGCTGACGACGCGGATGGCTTGGGTTGTTGTGCGTTAGGTGGCGATGGTCGCTCGTTCTTCCCGGCCCCTTCCGCTGGGGGCCGGACGCTGCCTCTCGCGCCTCTACCTTGCCGTGGCCCGCGCCTCCCCCCGTGTCGGGGGAGGGTCCCGCTGGGCCAGGGCCGGGCGTCCCGTTGCCTTACG
>NW_024465365.1:0-10000 GCF_017591425.1 Ochotona curzoniae | reverse complement strand
AGAGTGGAACAGGAGTCTGATCAGGGATGATGACAGAGAGATTTCTGTGAATATCTACAAAGCCCTTCCAAGTGTCACTCTGGCTCAGAATGTTTGAGCTCTGTCTTCTGCATCTCTCTGGGCATTGGACTGACAGGCATGGGCTGACTGACCACAGGATCCTGTATTGGTACAAATCCCAGAGGCACATTGACTGCCCGATCTCTCTCCATACCTGAGGAGGTGGCAGCAACGTTGCCTGCTGACTTTCCCAGCAGTGAGCACCTGCCAACAAGCTAAGGTGAGCCATACAGAAGAAAACCATGCACCTCACTCAGTTGTTCCCCTCGACAGAAGACAGTGGCAGTGATAGTGCAAGGTATGTCTAGGATTGGTTAGGTCATTCAGGGCAAGACAGAAGGCACCAACTCCAGAGAACTCAGAGGAGGTAGCCTTGTGAGAGAGTGAAGATAATTTGACCAGCAGTTTCTCTGCATGGTCCCAAAGAATGTGGCTATCTCTGAACAGTTAGGAGATTTTTCCCAGAACCAGTCACATTTCATCTATCCATAACAACTCCTGTTACCTTTTTGTTACCCACTGGCCAGAAATTTCAGGGATCTTAGTTCTTAGTCTTTCCAAAGGTTATGAAAATCTACAAAGAAATATAGAAAGGGTCACTCACACACTAGACAGTTCAAATTCAACCTAGAGGAACACCATCAGCTTGGAACACAACGATGTGATCAATGTCCAGAGAAGGCTCAGCTCTTATCTTTAAAGAAACATATTCCTTGGGCATCTGATCCTTCAGTACAATTGCCTGATCTGATAGATCACCACAGCACCCTACAAGTAAAGCTAGGCAAAGACTTTCAGATGTATGAAAAGAGTGCCAGGGCCAGCAATATATTTTTTAGCCATCCTCTCGGTTGAAGTTGTAACCTCCCACCCACCCTAAAGCTCTATGTCCCAACATGACTCTCAAGGGAAGTCTACAACTGTTAATGAGTGGAAGAACTGCCCTGGCCCATGATGTTTCCATTCAACTCTCTATTCCACTCTGCACACACCATAGTCACGGCGAATTCTGTCTATGTGTCAAGGTTAAGAGTTCTGTGGCATCAACATTTATCCTCAGATTCTACCCCACCTATTCCTACTCCATTCATCATAAAGCACTTCCTAGTTGATTTCTACAGCTGCTATGCATCACACTTTAAGCCATTGTGGAGGTGACAGAACAGAAATTCTTGAAGGCAAAATGATCGAATGTCTTCTCTGAAGACCTGGAAATCCTCATGGCTAGCTTTGTCTCTGAGAGGAAGCTCCTCCTTCCACAACTTCCCTGTGAGGACACTGGAGACTGTCCTAGTTTAAATGCTGTCCCCACTCATGGATAAAGGAGAGGGTGGAGTTTCACAGCCTCTGTCCTGGCAGGTGGCTGATCGGGCCTTGGCTGAGCTTGTGGGTGTAGAGCTCTGCCAGATTATGTCCTTCAGAAAGTCAATTGAAGTGGTGCTGTTTCTGGCAGCTCTTGGGGATGTCTTGTGTGAACAGACTCTTGAGATGCTGATGGAATAAGATGGATGGAGTTCTCCCTTCCTGTGGTGTCTGATTAAATTGCCTCAGTTCCTTTGTGTAAGCTGTACTAAGATATCAAATTATCTAAGATGGGATAGAAAGAAAGATTCACAGTTGGAAGTCAGTGGAAGACTGGCTATTAGGCTTTGGAGAGAATGTCCAAAAAACTTCTTAAGCTATTCAAGATGTGATTTGTTTTTTACAGTTGGCAAGGACACATCAAACTATTTTAATCCAGATTAATCCCACAACACTGTACCTGGAACCACAAATGGTCTCCACTGCCCATGTAGGTCCTGTGTGTGTCTTACATGTCTGGGTCATTCATTTGGGATAAAGTATAATTCTCCCCTTCACCATGCTTGTCACAATCATCATCTGTGGATTACTGTCCTCAGAGAGACATGAAGTAGTTCTGCTCACTGCTTATGAATTTGGCAGCTTCCCTGGGCATACTCTATCACTGTGTCAGGATGTGTCCTGTGAGAAGTGGGTGAGTGGCCTTGCTCTCCTGAGCCAATGTGCACGTGTCCTGTCAGGAGTGAGTGGACTTGCTCTTCTGAGCCAATGTGGATGTGTCCTCTGAGGAGTGAGTGGCCTTGCTCTCCTGAGCCACCCTATGGACAGAACTACTGTGAGACAGCAACATGTGCCCAATGTGTAGAATGCTCCCCAGTCAATTTGCATTTGTTCTCACTTTCAAAATAGAACTGCTTTCCAGTGGTGGCTTCAATCTGACAAAGCAAACAGTGCTTGCTATTGCTTAAATACACACTTATGCCAATTAGATGTATAGTGTCATGTACACAAACTCTCACAAAGGCAGAAAATTTAGGAATGTCACATGCCTTATATTTGATACATACTTAGAGTTTGAATGCATCCTTTCATCAGCTAAAATTCTTCAAATTGTTTCCATGGTGTGGTCTAATGTTTAGGTGATTGCTAACTGAGGCCAAACCAGTTCAGGGAAGAGTGCCTGGAGCTCAAAACAGAAATCTTAGGGACCATATATTTAAAAACAAAGGCAAAAATTGGCACTTAACCCTGACAGCCACAGATTCTCAAAGAACCATTTACAAGAATCTAAGCAAGAAAATTGGAGGGGAAATGAGAAGAGTCAGTGTAAAAAGCTCAGTTGGGTAGATTACACCAGTGTGATAAAACTGTCCAAATTTGCCAGGATACTCTTATTCTTCTCACCATGATTACATGGACATACATATGTGTGAGCACAAGCACAGTAAAAATCCACTTGATGTCTTTGATCCTCCTGTTGTCTGTGCTGGAATCTATATCCTAGAGCTTATTTCAGATCAGGGTGAGTGTGCAGGATCTGCCTACAGACAGACTCCTCCGTATGGACATGAGTGAGCACAAAGAACACGGAGGCTGCCTGGGAGACTACCAGGAGTCTTTGTCTCTTCACAATGCAATACTCACTGGTCACAGTGATATGATGATCGAGGATGTGGCAAGCATAGGAGGATCCACAATGTTTTTAATGATTTAATGTAGGAAACTTAGGAGCCTCTTACTCATAATGATGAAATGACAACACACAAACTGTATACAAATCAGCATGAGGGCTGGGCAGTGGGAATTTGGTGCTTAGTTCAGGGATGTTTTCACTCCAACAACAACCCACTTCCCACATGTATACACATGTTTGGTATAAGTCTAAAGATCATGTATTTGAAGCAATGCATGCACTAATAAATTGATTGATCACCTATCAAAGTCTATTTTGAGTCCGACATAATTAAATCACAAGTACAGGATTTACCTATATTGATTCTGTATGGGTTAGTAGATTCACACTGAATCAGAGTGTGCATTGCTCTATTAAGATATTACCAGAGGAGGGCACTGAGGCTCCAAGAGGAAGTAAACCTGCACAGATTTCAGAAAACCAGACCAGAACCTCTGCTCTCCACACACTTTATTAACACAGTGAATATATGGCTCGTTATCTATATTTACTTCACTTCCAAAACCATTAAAGCAGCTCTCCCAGAAACCCTCATTTGTCAATTCTTCTCTAATGCCCATAGAGCCCAGTGTATTTAAATTAAGCAGGTTGAAGACCCCACAAATAGCAAAGTTGTAGATTCTCCCTCAATAGGATAAACTCCACATCCAGTGAACTTCAGCACCCAAGGGAAATCAGCTACCGTTAACAATAACTGCTCTGGCACCAAAACTGCTGAATGTGCATGTGATACTTAGGGAACACAGTGTGTTGGTGAATGGCATAGTCCTGAATGAGCATCATAGATGTTCCAGTGGCAGAAATACCCATTTAGGTCACAAACTTTGCACACTATCATGCGTGCTATTAACTCTCATGGAAATTAAGTTTGTCACTTCTCAACCAATGCCTATAGTAATAACTATATTGAAATGAGGCATGTTGAGCACCCCCACACAAAACAAGTTTTTAGAGTCTCACTAAACACACTAAGAACTTCACATCCAGAGAGAACTTAAGGGCTCAAACGATGTTCAGTCACCAAGGAAACAACTCTTTAGTTGTTCCAGTGGCACAACTACTCCATCTATGTCACTAAGTCCAGACAGAATCAGGCTTACAAGCAGCTCTCAAAACCCAGTTTTGTCACTTCTTGTCTAATATTCATAGACCACAGTGTATGGGAATTAAGCATGTTGAGCAACCCAAACAAAGCAAGATTGAAGTGTCTCATTCAATGTGCTAGGACTACGCTCCACAGAAATTAGCATCCAGGCAGAAAATAACTGCTCTGGCACCAAATAATGATGGATATGCATATGAGACCTAGGGAACTCAGTGTGTTGGAGAATGGCAGCATATTAAAATAGGAGCCACAGCTATTCCAGCGGAAGAACTACTCCATTTGGATCACTAACTTCACATACCATCAAGCTTATATGAAGCTCTCCAGGAAACCTGATTTTCCCAATTTTCTTCAAATAACTATAGAGTGCATGAATGAAACATGTTGAGCACATCAAATTACACAAGTTTGTATATTCTAGTTCAACACACTAAGAACTCCGCATCTAGAGAGCTCCATCACCACAGCGATCTTTGATTATCCTTGAAGTCAACACTTCTGACAACAGTGTAGTTGTTGAATGTGCATGTCCTACCTAGGAAATTCAGCATATTGGTTATACACATTGTCCCGAAAGAATGGGACAACTGTCACAGTGGTAGAACTATTCCATTCAGGTCACCAACTTCACATCTGGCTTGCAAGCAGCAATCCCAGAAACCCTATTTTGAGACTTCTCTTCTAATGCACACAAAGGACCTTGTATTGAAAGGAAACATGTTCAGCACCCTACAAAATGCAAGGTTGTAGATTCTTGCTCTATCCTTTAAGAACTTCACACTCAGAAAGAACTTTAGCACCCAAACTAAAGCAACTGCTCTGGTACCACATATGCTTAATTAGTATAAGTGTATGGGTGAATGCCGGCATATCAAAAGAGCAGTGCAAAGGTTCCAGTGGCAGAACTACTTCATTTTGGTCACTAATTTCTTTTTTTAAAATTTTTTGTAATTATTTTATGTTGATAATCTTTACATAGTTGATTAGGGCACAAAGGGCCAAAAGCTACAGGAAAGTGGGTAAGACCATTGTTTCTACATTATTATATATATTTTTTCTGTATCTGGGGTGAGGGGGGAGGTAAAGGGAGAAGCCCCACCCAGCCTCCCACCCATCCCAGGTCCCTGATGTGGGGCATGCTCCAAGGGCACTGCTCAAGTGCTTTTGATGGTTCAACAGTTATGAGTTGCTGCCAATCTCTCTGCTCCAAGCACAATGAGGTCACTGCAGAATCCACTGATTGACATAGTCTACCTTAGCATCTCTCTCTGCCCAGATTTTTACTGCTAACACATGGCTGACATTTGTACTCTATGGTCAGACCATGGAACCTACAACTTCTCTTCATGGTTGGGGTTCTGAGATCAGTAGTTCAGTTGGAGGGATCCCCAAATTATTATTAATGTATTTCTTTTGAAAGGCAGAGTTACAAAGAGGGAGAGCCCCCAGATGGCTACAGCAGCCAAGGTTGGGCCAAGCCAAAGTGAGGAGCATTGAACTCCAGGTCTCCCCTGTGAGCAGCAGGCATTTGGACCACCTCCTGCTGTTTTTCAGAGGCCACTAGCAGGGAGCTGGATCAGAAGTGGCACAGGCAGGACTTGACCCAGCACCAGTGTTGGAGGTGGCAGTGTAAAAAATGGCGCCCTGATTTACCACTAGTATAGTTCTTTATCTGCTGGCCGTCAGATCTGAGGGCTACCCAGGCATGTATTGGGTGGAACCTGTAGAATGCCATGCGGATACAGTTCACTGAATCAGAAATTAGTTCACTCCAAGCTTAGTGTATTCTGAGTCCTTTCCTTTGCCTTTGCCTCCTTATGCAAAATGGCGCCCAATTAGGCTCCAGGGGACTGACTGGGCTATGAATTAATGATTAAATGTTTTTCCATCCATTTAAACGTGTCCTTACCCTATTCTGCCACCTTTATTCTCTGGGTCACTAATTTCACACAGCATCTGGTTTACAAGAAGCTTTCCCACACAAGCAATGTTCAGCTACAGTTGAAAACAACTGCTCTCACACCAAATAAAATTAATGTGCATGTGACTGCCAGAAGATTCAGTTTATTGGTGAATGGCATATTCCCAAAAAAGCAGCACAGGTGTTCCAATGGCTGAACTACTCCAGTGGGTCACTAGTTGAAATAGCATCAGTATTACAAACAGCACTCCAGGAAGCTCTGTTATGTCACTTTCCATCTACAGCCCACAGAGGGCACTGTGATATATTGAAGCATGCTGAACAACTCCTCCCCCCCCCCAAAAAAAAAAACCACAAGGTTGTAGATAGTCACTCAACACGCTAAGACACCACATCCAGAGAGAATATCACCGTATCGGGCTTGCCAGTGCACCATTTGGCGGTAGTCTCTGCCTGCTGGCCGCCCGGCCAGGGAGCTCTAGGATTTGGTTTCTATGATTGCTGTTTAGAAAGCTCCATGATGAACCCTCAGGGCTTTGGATACATGAATCAACCCTAAAGATTCCCAGTGATGTAAATCTCCCCCGATGGACCTCTACCTAATTTGGTCTCAATCCATGTGCTTTTTTTTTTTTTTAAGATTTATTTTTATTATTTTTTTTAATTGGAAAGGCGGATATACAGAGGGGAGAGACAGAGATGATTCACTCCCCAAGTGAGCACAATGGCCGATGCTATGCCAATCCGAAGCCAGGAGCCTCTTCCGGGTCTCCCACGCGGGTGCAGGGTCCCAAAGCTTTGGGCCATCCTCAACTGCTCTCCTGGAAGGGAAGGGGGGCTGCCGGGATAGAACCAGCACCCATATGGGATCACGGGCGTGCAAGGCGAGGACCTTAACCACTGCGCCACCGCACCAGGCCCTCAACCCATGTGTTTTTAAAATTGTATAACCAATGAAGGAATCTCAACTAAACCTGAACTGTGGTTGGCAATGGGGGGGAGGAACCCACCATGGAGGGAGGGTTGGGAGAGGGGTGGGAGGAATCCCAGTGCCTATATTGAACTGTGTCACATAATACAATAAAAAAAAAAATTAAAAAAAAAGATTCCTTCATACCTTTGATCCACATTGACACCTTTATCCTGAGACCATAATGCTTAATCTAAACTTATCCATCATAATCTATGCAACATTGCCTTTCCTTTCTCAGCAACACTATCTTTTGCTTCTGTGTCCCCACTGTAGATTACACCTGACATACAGTTTATGTGAGTAATATACATTTTCTATTTCCTAAAATGTGTTTGTGGATGAACGGGCATTTGCCAATTTATCTTTCTCCTTGACACACTGAAGATTTATAGACTTGACTAGTGCAAAGTCATTGTTTTGGTTCCTTTTGCTGATTTGTTTTACATTTCTGTTGCCTAGGTATTTAGAATCATTAATACCATAGCTACTTGTCAGAAAGCATTTTAATCTAATTGTTACTATTCAGTCCCTGTGGTTATACAGTTTATGCTTTTATTTGAGTGAAATATTGTATTACTAAACAATTTTCTCTGAAGAAAGCATATTTGCCAGGTTATTGCAGAAGCTAATTAGGAACCCACATGATATTTTGGATGCAAGGACCCACCCTTTGTGTGCCTATATTCAGGTGTGGTTGACATCTCAAGAGGGGTGTGGAGGATGGAGTGCCCTGCCTTGAGTGCTCACCCAGCTGGGCTTCCTAAGGGACCCTGGACAACAGAGAATATTGGATAATGCAGCACTGGGCTGAGCCATGAATGACCCCTGTCACAAGCTTTGCTTGGGTACAAGCACTGGTTTCTGCACTGCGAGCAAGTGGGGAGGCAGAACAGCAGTGATTCCCCTGTTCCTCTTGGCCTGTAAAAACATCGCATCAAGGGTCTGGTGCAGTAGCCCAGTGGCTAAAAGTCTTTGCCTTTCATGCACTGGATCCCAAATGGACACAATTTTATGTTCCCACAGTGCCACTTACCATCCAGTTCACTGATTCTGGCCTGGGAAAGCAAGCAGTCAAGGACAGTCCAAAGCCCTGGGACTCTTCACCTATGTGGGAGACATGAAAGATGCTCCTGGCTTCAAATCAAATCAGCTCTGGCCTTTGCGGCTGCTTGCTGAGTGAATCATCAGACAGAAGAGCTTAATATCTGTGTCTCCCCATCTCTGTAATATTTGTCTTTCAATAAAAATAAATAAATTCAAAAACAAACAAACAAACAAATCAATGTGGTGTGGGAAAAAGATTACAACACAGCCCCTGGCACGTGCTCTCTGTTTAGTCCACATTTTAGTTTCGTGTTCAGTAGAAATGGCCTTGTCCTTCCTATCTCAGAGTAAGCTCATCTCCCCAGGTCCACTGTGCAAGCTGTTCTCTATCAAGGCCACTAACCTGTGAGCCTGTTTTTCTGTGAGGTCTTCAGGTAAGCCTGCTTTCTTTCAATATGTTAATGCTCCCTTACTGGGGTGATAGATGCTGGGGGTGTTTCCTTGTGTCACCCTCAAAGATTTAAATGTACTGAGTGGGTTCCAAACTTCACCCCAGGGCTGAAGAGGGAACTGACCCTAAATGACAGGTGTAGGTGGGTGGAAACCAGACCCTTTGACCTTCCCAGTCTAAATGATGGGATTATCAAAACACTCAAAGTAAACCCTTTATGGGTGGTCTACTTATGTTAACAGGCTCCACAGAACACATTCCAATCTAATCAGTTCAGGGTTGGAAGGCCTTGGAGTTTCTCAGAACTCAGGACAATGTCTGTTTCTACACAAAAACTTCCAGGTTGAAAATACTGGGGTTGGGGTGAAGCTATTTGCACCACAGGGAGTAAATTGCATACACAGATGTAAGAAGTGGGGCACCCCCAGGTCTGCATTGGATGGCACCTAAGAGTGAAGAGAAGATAGTCCAATCAGAAGAGACACCAGCTGTGCCCAGCTGAGTCAGAGCAACCACTGGCATGCATGTGATCTATTGC
This sequence comes from Ochotona curzoniae, assembly GCF_017591425.1. NCBI lineage: Eukaryota > Metazoa > Chordata > Mammalia > Lagomorpha > Ochotonidae > Ochotona > Ochotona curzoniae. The sequence goes on along the minus strand of NW_024465365.1, from coordinate 913 downwards.
TGGGAACAGGCCTGGTTGGGGAGCTAAGGGGACAACCCTAGCTGGGATAAGGTTCCCAACAAGGGGCGTGTAACCTGGAATGGGGGCTGTGTTCCGATTGGGAAATGATTGTAGTCTCCCTTGGCACAAGTGTGGACTGGGATTGAATGCACTGAGCCGGGCCAGACCTCAATACCCCCTGGTGTCCTGGAGGACTGGGATAGATGTGGGATGGACTAGGCAAGATCTCAAACCAATACTGAGCCATCTGTGAGCCATATGTGGGTATGGACCAGCCATGGCTGGGCTGAAACATCCAACAGCAAGGACCAGATTGGGTTGAAGGCCAGTCAGGAAAAGCCACTGTTCCTGCTATGTCAGGAGGTGAACTGGGTAGAGTTGGCTCATGGACCCACTGGTATGCGTGAAACCTGGCATTGGTTCTGATGGAGGAGCCTGGGCAATTCTTCTGGCAGGACACAGACCCAGCAGGTAAGTGCAAGAAACATAGGAAACAGCCCAGAACAGGCCATGGAAAGTTACCCACAGGCATACATTTGGCAGGGGTTGGGGGAAGACCAGGCTGAATCAGTCAACATCATCCACTGGCAAATCCAAGCACCAGTGTGGGTCGAGCCAGGTTCGGTTGAAACAAAGACTAGTGCTCGCTTCAGCAGCACATATACTAAAATTGGAACGAAACAAAGACTAGTGCACAATATGGAATGCCAATGTGAGGTTGCCTGTACCGGAAGGGATTGCAGCGCCCATCCAGCAAGCATGAGAAGGAAGTGAGGGGGCAGAGCTGGCAGGGGAATAAGGGAGGGTTCCTTTGCTGGACAGCTACTCCTGCTGGAGAGTGTGGACTGGGATGGGGGCAGATCAGACTAGGCAGGGCTACAACACGTGTGTGCTTCATGTGGACTAGATCAGG
>NW_024465364.1:0-79374 GCF_017591425.1 Ochotona curzoniae | reverse complement strand
GCTGTTAGTTATTTAAAAGAATTGAAGAGTTCTAGTTTTAGGTTATAGGATATTAAGATACTTTACGCGCAGCTAATTCTCGCAACCTGGTTCTTTACCGTGAGCTGAAAACACCAGACGCAACGACATATCTTAGGAAGGTATCTTAGAGGTTTATTCCAGCGGGGCAGGAAAAGGGGAAGGGGAAAGGGAAAGGGGGGGAAGGGGGAGGAGCAAGGAAGAAGAGAGAGAGAGAGAGAGAGAGAGAACCGAGTGGGGCAGGAAAAGGGGAAGGGGGGAAGGGAGGTAAGAAGGAGGAGAGAGAGAGGAAGAGCAGGGGAGAGGAACCAAGGAGAGAGAGCAAGAGAGAGCAAGAGAGCAAGAGAGCAAGAAAGAGAGCAAGAGAGAGAGCAAGAGAGCAAGAGAGAGCAAGAGAGAACAAGAGAGAACAAGAGAGCAAGAGAGAACAAGAAAGAGCGAACCGCACCTGGGGGCCTTTTTTGTCTGCCAGGTGTGGGGGGGCGGGGATTGGGAGGGATTGAGGTCAAGGCCCCAGGGGATTGGTGCCTGCAGGTGAATGCCTGGGGATGATTGGTGAGTGGGCGGGGTTGGGGAAGGGGCTGGGAGATTGGGGGTGGGATTCTCAGGTGGAATGCCAGGTTACATCTGATTGGTGGATGGCTGGACTGGCGCGAGTTCCATGAGCTGTGAGGAAGAAGGAATGATGCAGGGTCCAGGGTGGGATATTGGAATAAGTCCTTACATTCCTCCCTTTTGTTATATATAAAGGGAGAGGGGCATTGTTCTCTATGGCTTCTAGGAGCTGTTTTCTCTTGGCAGTGGTTGCAGCCTGGTGGGAGGAATGGGAGATGGACGAACCCTTCTAGTCCTGCAAAAGAAACTGGTTAATGGTTTGATTAGAAAAGAATTTTTACATTTCAGTGGATGGGAATAGAGGGAAGGGTTATTAAGAGTCCCTTGGAAAAGCTGGCTTGAGTTCATTTTCCATTAGCCAGGCTTTGTTATACTGGATTCTTCATTACTCCTGAACAGTCAATGCAGACAAAGTAGCTTCACCAGGAACCAGAGACCCTGACTGCCTATCATACTATCTAACTCCTCACATTTCCAAACAGGAATGAACAGGGATAACGGGACGACAACCGCTCTAGCTTCTTCGAGCTGAAAGGGGGCGTTGAGCAACTGTAGCAGTAGGGGGGTTCTAGAGGTTCCTGGTAGAAGGTAGAAGTCATCAGATGTCTGAAGTACTACTGCCTGGCACTTGAAGGCTTCTCTTTCTTGGTCTAGATAACAAAACATATTAGAATTATAATCTTTCCCAACTTAGCAGGTCATGAGTTCAGTTAGAAACCCAGTTGGAATACTTGGGCTTTCAAGCTTAGATATAAAAGAATTGTCAGGTTTCAACCTTTGTTAGAGGAAACATTACATTAGATTAAAACAATGGACTAGATTTATATTAGGTTTAACTAAACTATTTCACGTCCCAAATTTTGAAACATACCCAATGAATGCAATGGAACACATGAAACCTTTTCGGTTGTATAAAATTGTTATCTGAAACAATGAAAGGATTAGTATGTGGCATCAGAACATACAGGTAAATGCAAGCCAACTTCCATTTGGAAATGCTATAGTAGTTTTGCATCTAGCTAGGGAATGGGCAAGTGCTTGATTTTTCAAAACAATTATACTTTACCAATCGTTGTAAGCCCTAAGAGTCTCAGGAAGACATCTAGCCTAGAACATAAAGCACAGCACTTAAAACATTCTGGTACAAGATCTACTGGTCACATTGTAGATGGCACAAGATTTAAACTATTTCGTTTACAATAAGCCAGCAGTTTATAGTATTCCAACAAGATTTTACAGAACTTTATACACTTTAAGGCAGAGGCAAGCAATCTACTAACTTACAGGTTAACAAGCATGTACTGGCGATTGAAGAACATAAGAATCCTAAGTAGATGAGCTGAGAAATCCAAAATAACTCGGCAAATAAGGAGGACATGAAGTCTACCTTATGACAGTTCAGGGATCCTACTTTGGTGAAGTCTAGTAAAACTGAAGAGCGAGATGGCAAACATGTCTATCAGGAGCCTGGTCATTGATGCAGGCTGAATAGTTACAGGTTAACTAACTTTTCCCTAGAAATGGATTCTTTTCTGAGCTTCTAGATTACTCTGTCACCTAAGCTAATTTGGGGCTCCTGAGAGACCCTGATGGTCACCATAAGAGAGGGAAGAAGCCAAAGCTAGGTAGGACAGAGAAGGCAGTGTCCAGACGGAAACTTACAGTTTTCCCTTCCACTGTGAGAACCACCCGTGGCTCTTGGGTGCTGTTCCATGGTGTCACCAAAGTCCGTGGATGGCCTTGAGCCTGTGCAGGTTCCTGGGCTGCTTCCATCCCATGTGGGAGATCCAATGGGAAATGACTGACCTGAAGTACTTAGCTTTCAGGGGCAGTCATATCTCCAATGACCTCCTTGGTAGCTGGGATATGGCCCTGGGTGTCCTTTCTGATGATTCCTGGCGAAGTGTCCATTGCTTCTGCAACGAAGAGCACTTGGGAGGCCTCCGGGGGTCTCACTGGAACCAGGAGCACACACCTCTCTCATCCTGCTCTGCCATGGGATCCCCTCCTGGTCTTTAAGGTAAAAGACCATAGTGACCCCTTTAAGAGGATATCAGGGTATGTTCAGGTCCCATTTGTAAGTTTCTAAAGTTCTGTCCTAACGTCCAGGGTAGTTAAGAATCTGGCATCTATACATCACCTATTCTTTTCTATATAAGATCCAATGGAATATACTCAGTCATTCCTCAAGCATTCTAAGAAGTTGGAGGATTTCTCTGTGGCCCGGCCCTAATCTCAAGGAATTATTTACAAAATTAAGAGATTTAACTTAGCAATTCTCATCTATAAGTCAATTAGAATAGGTTACATAGCTTGCCAAGTAAACATGTTCATGTATATCAATTAACATACATTATAAAACAAAACAGCTTTCGTAACAGCCTTTGAAAAACAAGTTTAAAGTTTCAAAATGCTTTAAAGTTATCAGTTTAAAGTTACCAGTTATTTAGAATTATATCTTGCTCTCAATAACCCAAATTAAAGATGCTTTCAGTTGGAACCTGTAGCTTACTGTTTAACTCTAGTTCTATCTGCAATGGATGCAATAGTATCTATTGGAACCTAGAAACAAATGTAAACATCTATTTACTTCACATTACATTAAGTTACAGAACAAGTTGCATTTTTTCTTTTCCCTTTTTTTAAAAAGAAAGGCTAAATCACTTATCTCTTACTCCACCCCTCTCTGCTAAGGGGTGGGAGGGAAAGCTACAGAAATGTAGGCCCTTAGGGTGTTTGGATGTGGTCAAGACAAAAGAAACTGGGAGAGCAAGTTAGGCTAAGGGCTAAGACAGAAAAGTTCTAAACAGGAAATCTTTGCTTCCCAGTGGGGAGCAAATGGAGACCTTCAGACAGTGGGGGATGGCAGGGAGAGAAAAGGCAAGATGGCGGACAGAGGGAGAGGGTGGGGGTCCTGCACATGGAGGACAAGATGGCGGTTGCACGTGGAGCCAGAGCCCAGGAAGAGGGCACTGGGGTATCTTTCTTCATGGCTAGAAAAATGTGTAGAGGAGAACATGAGCTACAGAGTTGGGGATGTGCACGGAGAGTGTAGAAAGAGTGCACGTAAGGAACCTCCCCCCATTTTTCCGAATGCACACAGTAGTCAGCTAGATCCCGAAGAATGTCCGGATCCAAAGTGCCATGAATCAGCCATTTGGAAGAGTTGGCTAAGGAATACTGAGGCCAATCTACATTACAGAGATGTACTAGAGTCTTACTTTTTAGAAAACGAGCCAATTGAAGGGTGTCTAAATTTGCTAGAAGGCAGCCCAAAGGGGTGTTGGGAGGAACTGGTAACGAAAAAATAGCTCCCATTATTACAACTCAGGACTGATTACCATGGTGGACCCAGTGGTCCGTAAAACCGACCCAGTGGTCAGGAAAAGACGGCTCTCGTAGAAGGTCGTCACCCCCTACGTAAGGGACGAGCCAGGTCCCAAAACACCGCCTGTATCCGAAGTCGTTAACAGCCCAGTGGCCCGACTTAGAGGTACAGGGGGGCCCCCAGAGTGACCCAGTGGTCGGGGGACTTCAGCCCAGCGGCTAAGAGACACGGCACCCGGCTGGGGTTTACAGAACCGGTCTCCCAAAAACTCCCAGAAGTGGAAAATCAGACCTATTCAGAGGAGCACAAATATGCCAAGCCAAACCCAAAACTCCAAGGGCTGAGGAAGGGAACCCTATCTACAACAGTGTATGCATGCAACAACTTAGCATTCGGAAAGATGGGGAATACCTCGTGTGCTCCATGTGGAGATGGAGTACCGGGGAGCACGCGTCTGGGCAATGGTGCTGCTGGATGGATGCAGATGCCAGCACGGTCAAGTTAGATGAACTCAGGAACGGCCACGTGGAGGTAGAGAATTCTGGAACCGGCAGGCGAAATCAGGAACAGGCCGAAGAAGGCAAAATCTGGAACAGGCCGTTGGAGATGAATTCACGAACCAGCAGGCAGATGGAGATGGATTCTGATGGCTGCTGACGAGTCTCGGTGGCGCAGATGAAGACAGTTAACACAGATCACAGTTCTCACGGTTCGGGTCCCGGTAGTGGCCAAAGGCCCAAGGGCCACGTGGCCAAGTGCCGGGGGAAACCGACCGGTCACGGCACCAAATGTTAGTTATTTAAAAGAATTGAAGAGTTCTAGTTTTAGGTTATAGGATATTAAGATACTTTACGTGCAGCTAATTCTCGCAACCTGGTTCTTTACCGTGAGCTGAAAACACCAGACGCAACGACATATCTTAGGAAGGTATCTTAGAGGTTTATTCCAGCGGGGCAGGAATAGGGGAAGGGGAAAGGGAAGGGGGGAGAGGGGAGGTAAGAAGGAGGAGAGGGAGAGCAAGGGAGAGGAACCAAGGAGAGAGCAAGAGCAAGAGCAAGAGAGAGAGCAAGAGAGAGCAAGAGAGAGAGAGAGAACCGAGTGGGGCAGGAACAGGGGAAGGGGAGAGAAGGGACGTAGAGCAGGGGAGAGGAACCAAGGAGAGGAATAGAGAGAGCAAAAAGGAGCGAACCGCACCTGGGGGCCTTTTTTGTCTGCCAGGTGTGGGGGGGCGGGGATTGGGAGGGATTGAGGTCAAGGCCCCAGGGGATTGGTGCCTGCAGGTGAATGCCTGGGGATGATTGGCGAGTGGGCAGGTTTGGGGAAGGGGCTGGGAGATTGGGGGTGGGATTCTCAGGTGGAATGCCAGGTTACATCTGATTGGTGGATGGCTGGACTGGCGCGAATTCTGTGAGCAGTGAGGAAGAAGAAATGGCGCAGGGTCCAGGGTGGGATATGGGAATAAGTCCTTACAATTCTCACACACACGGTGGTGTGTGTGTGCTGGAGGGTGCCTCAAGCTCTGCCAGAAACGTGTTGTCAGTGGAGATGGGGTTTTGTTTCCTGGCATGCTCTCTGGCCATGGAACAGACCTGCAGTGGGCTCTGACTTAGGGAGCTCCAGCAAGGCAGATTTTGCTTTCTGACCCTCCTTTGGAACACTGGCAAAGGCGAGTCCGCTGAGCCCAATCAGCCAGAGACCTGGGATGGCCGCATGGCAAGCCTGAGCATGCCATGGGCTAACATTCTTCTGTAGAGTCTGCATTCTGAGCATTTTGGGGATCACTTAACTGAATTGCTGATTCAATTACATCAAAAATGGTTTCTCTAACATTCCTCTGTACTATTGGGAACAGGCAGCTTTTGAGGCCATGTTGCCATATGGAAGCCACTGTGGCAGTCCCATTCTGCCTGAGGTAGTTTGGACTCCTTGAGGGTCTCATGCCCAGAGGGCACTGGCTTAGGGTGACCAGATTTCTGCCTGCAGACATTGGGTAATCTCCTGGCAGCATACTCCAAAGGCACGTGCCAAGACTCTCAGGATTCAATGTACCTCTTGTGATTCTTTGAATGCCTTCAAGGGATCCATGCAAAGCTCTGGGATATACTGCCTGTCATTTGAAATGGCACATCTGAGCAGTCATGGGCGTGCAGTTTGTGAAGCTCCCACAGTGTACCGGCCTGCAGAGCTAGAAACGTGGACATGGCTGGGGTCTGGGGATGAAGCACCAACAGGACACCAGTAATGCTGGAAGAAGTCTCTCAGGCCTCCCTTTATTATGCCATATATACTTTTCCCCCAAACCCTTTAACAGGACAATAGGATGCTAATGAGTCTGATTAGACCAGGTGCTACTAGCCTCAAGCCCATTTCCTGCAGGTGCTCAGCTTAAGGAATGCTAATCAACTCCTTAGCCCACAACACTACCACAGTCCATGTGTGCATTTGTGTCCACTCATGTGCACTCCCCTGCCATTTTCTGTGGAGGTCTCAATCACCCTTAGGGCAAACTCCATGGAGGGAGTCTATGCTGGGTGGGGCAAATATCCCATCCTGCTTTTGGTCATCAGATGAGTGTGTTTCCTGAAAACCTTGTAAGTCAGCTTAGGGTGGTATGTCTTAGCATCATGAAGCAGCTTGTGCATGTGAGCCTGAGCTAGGGAGTAGGACTGCACCCAGTCTTTGACACAGGGGTTCACGGGCTGGGCTGTGATGTCCATGGGCCCACCCTGCTCTGGTATCATTTTTCTTCAGAGAGACTGGAGGGGATTGGTTAGCATGGTTTTCTGGCATTTTCTCCTTTCTGCATTCCAATTCCTTGAAACACTATGCCCAGACCACATTGCCACAACGTGCACCATGCTCCCCTGGTCAGATGGCTCAGAGCTCTCCAGGACAGAACAACTGCTCTGGCTCAATTGCTGCCCATTGGTCATGGAACACAAGATGGGGTCATTCTGCTATATGGGTGTCCATGAGGACACAGCGTGGCACCATGGGTACACAGAGTGGTACCCCTCCTCTAAAGAGGGGACCATGGCCTGCTTCCTTATGATATTCTAAGGATGACAGCCAAAGGTCTTGCCAAATTCCAATGTGTATGCATGACTTCCCTAACTTGTAGTGTATCCAAGAGTGGGTGTCCTCAGAGACACAACTCAATGGTGTGGGATGGCCCTTGTGGCGACTGACCAAACAAGAGGATTGCCATCCTAGTCTGTTTCTTTGGCTCCACTAGGAACATCAAATAGTAACTCCCCTACATTCTGCAGCCTTTGCTCTGCTAATGCTGATCAGTTTCCTTTTGCAAGGGGAGATACACACATGCCACAGCCAGTGTCGCAAACCAAGCTTGAAGGAGAGGTTGACGTGAAGCAGGAGTCTATCTTGGTACTTGAAGCTCTCTTCCCTCCTAGGTCTCCTCATCTGGCTGTGCAAAATGTTGTGCTTATGAGAGAGGAGTTAGAGTGGGTAGTAGGCAGTTAGGGTATTCTGGGTCCCCGAGTAAAAGAGAATTTCCCCCACCATGTCTTGGATTCACCAGAGCACCTCTCTTCCAAGGGACAGGGCTGCTATTAGCATATCAAGTCCCCACCTGAAGTATCGGCCATTACCTCAGCCATTGTGGGAGGGCCTCAGGCTGATCTCTTTATCATTGAAAGGAGAGCAGGAAGAAGTAATACACATCGCCTAAGGCCTGGGATGTCCTACGTCTGGTATCTCTGTGACCTTTTGTCCCAAGGCCAGGTACCTTGGAAACCAGGAATTTTCTTTGTTTATGGAGAAACATCTTTGAGGGAAACCTTTAAAAGGTGCATTCCCCACCATTGATACGGGTTATTCGTCTCCTCCTGCCACTATGGCAGAGGACTAGGGTTCTTCTTCTCTTCCTGCCACTATGGCAGAGGGTTCAGCTTCTTGTCCTCCTGCCACCATGGCAGAGCACTAGGGTCTTCTTTTTACTTTTCCTCCTGCCATTATGGCAGGGGGTAAGGGTCCTTTCTATCTCAAAACCACCTCCTGTCGCTAGGACGGGAGTCTTCTCTTCTCAGCTTTTCTAATAAATCTTGCGTTAAAACCAAGCTGTGTCTGCACGAAAATTCTTCTTTCTTGCGAGACAAGAATTTGAAGTTGCTGCCATACTTGGAGTCAAAAATCCTGCAACACTTAGGGTGCCTCATAACACCCAAGGATCCTTAGTAGGAACATGTGATGCCTGGGAGTGTGATTTGAGACTATTCCCAATACATAGATATTCTTCAGAAGAGAATCCTACCTCTAAGAACATGTTGAAAGGGCAAGTGCTTTGCCCTAGTTTGAATAAACATATAATCACACCGTTAACCTGGGATGCAAATTCTGACATTATTTAAGCATGTTCCACATATCTCTTTGATCTCAACTTCGGACATGGTGCCAATATGGTATAAGAAGCTGTGTGTTTCGGTTTGCATATGCAAAGTTGGGTGTGTTCTATGCCAATATGCTCAGGTGAACTATTGCTTTATTTTCCCAGAATTGACCTCTAATACAAATGTGGAATTGAGCAGGAATCTAGGTATGAAAATAAGTGCTAAGGCTCCCCAGTGAAATGATGATAAGCTCAATTGTTCACAACGCTATTGCATCCTGCCCTGTACTCTCCCCCTGTGTCACTGAATTGTTCCAATTTTCTGTCTCTCTGGGAATTCCCTTTTGTTTTAACCACCATTTTTTGACCTTACTCCAAATGTTTCTGCATCCTGCATTACTGCCCATGTTGCATCCTTGGCATCAGGTCTTCCCTTGGACTTTGGAGACATTATGGATTACCTGGAATGAACTCATACACAATTGCAAGACCACATATTTTTTTCAGGGAAAAATCAATGTGGTTTCCTTCCTTCTGTAACATATGGTAACATTTAATTTTTTGTTTATCCCACTCTGCCCAGAATCCATTTTCGTGCTTATGTTGTTTTGTTTTGTTATGTTTTGGGCATGTTTTCTTGTTGTGGACTGTGCCTTAGGGGGCTCCAATAAGGCCAGTTTTGTTTTTCTGACCCTCCTTGAAAACTTCAAAAGTGGCTCACTTGTCCCCCACCATCCTCAGGCCCAGCAGAGCCTTCATGGCAATCCTGCACATGCCATAATCTAAAATTTCTTGTGTCTTTTTCCTTTTGAGCACTTTGTAGTCAGTTTACTAAATTGTTAATTACACATTTTTGTTCTGTTACAATCCCAAGCTCTAGTTGAAATGTCTGCTTTTTAATAACTTGTATGTTTCATTTTATCTGCATGACTTCCCTATTTTGTAGTGTGTTTATCAGTGACTGTCCAATGGAGACCCTACTGAAGTATCAAAATCAGCCCTTGTTGCTAATGACCAAGGTAACATTTTTTTTTTTAGATTTATTTATTTTTATTGCAAAGTCAGATATACAAAGAGGAGGAGAGACATAGAGGAAGCTGTTACATCTGATGATTCACACCCCATGTGCCAATCCAAAGTCAAGAGCCAGGAGCTTCCTCCAGGTCTCCCATGCAGGTGCAAATCCCAAGGCTTTGGACCATCCTCAACTGCTTTCCCAGGCTGCAAGCAGGGAGCTGGATGAGAAGCAGGACAACCAGGATTAGAACTGGTGCCCATCTTGGATCCCAGCAAGTGTAAGGAGAAGACCGTAGCCAGTAGGCCACCCCACTGGTCCCCAACATAACTACTTAAATTGAATTCAATTTCCTTAGCTTGACTTGGAACAACGGGTTTAGTTTTCCTACTTTCCTGATCATTTCATTTCCCAGTGTCTATCTACTTTCTGAGTTGGGTAATTCACAGGAATAGTTAATGTGAGAAATCAAGCTTAAAGAAGTGTTTTCTTTGGTATAGCAGTGTGATTCACTTTTTGAAGCTGTCTTCCCACCCACATCTCCTCATTTGCCTATGCATAAATGTACCTCCCCACCTAAATAAACACTTTGCATCCTAGCTTGTGTCCTTGGATCCTCTTGGAATGCAGGGTAAAACTTTCCCACTTTCTGAAACCTTTAATTTTGTAATGCTTATCTACTTCCTTTCCAATGGGAAATATACACAAACCACTGCCTGTGACAGCAAACAAGTTCAAAGATCACATCTACTCGAAGTAGTGGTGTGGCTCAGTACTAGAAGTTGCATTTCTACCCATCTCTTCTTGTTTGCCTCTGCACAAAATTAAACTTATTGAGTCTTAGAAAGGCCAAGGGTCCTGTAGTAGGAGATGATAATGACTGAGTGGAGATAAACCTTGTTTTTTGCTTTCAGATGTGACTGGGAGACTTTTACATGTCCATATATTGAGTTCAATTTGTTTGATTTTCTTCCACAGTAACTGTGACAACATCCTTCACATGGGACCCACTTACATGTGTGGAGAAAAAGCTATAATATGCACTGAGAAAGCATGACAACATAAGCTTGCTCAAAGCCCATATGGCTTCTGCACTTTTTGCTGTTGGTTTCAGCAGGATGGACAGGTTGTGATGACTTAGAATATCTTTCATTATCTGTGCCATTTTATGACCCCGACAGCACTACTTCATGCCAAATGTTGCCAGAGTTGTCCTTCAGTTCTTTAGATGTTCTATTTCTGTACAGGAGGGATGGAATTCTCTGGCTGAGAAGGGTCACTGTGGCATAAATATCAAGCCACAGTTTGGTATGGACAATATTTCGTGGGGTGACTTCATTTTCATGGAAGTGGAGGAGGGGCATTTCTTAACCCACAAGCAGTAGTAAGTAGATAATCCTATTTCTCAGAATGAGATGAACATGTAAATCAGAATGTCTCAGTCTGGATGATAAGTATGTATGGCATTGTGCTAGTGTGCAATTCATTGAAGTTTTCTAAGCATATTCAGATGCCTCATGAATCTCATCTTAGGAGATGTTGATGGTAAGGTCTTTTGAGAATGTATGTTTATATTTCCAAACTTACGGGAGGGATTGTTGTATGTATGTTGAGAGCTAAGGAGTTGATTAGCATTTGTTAAGCTTGGCTCCTGCACGAAATGGGCTTGGAGGAGAGTGGCACCTGGTCTGTCAGACTCATTAGCATCCGATTGTTCTGCTAGAGGCTTGGGGGAAAAGTATATATGGCTGAATAAAGGGAGGCCAGAGAGAGACCTCTTCCACCACTACTGGTCTCCTGTCGGTGTCTGATTCCCTGACCCTCGCCGTGTCCATGTTACTGGCTCTGCTGGCTGGAACAGATGGCGCGTAACGTGGGGCACAGCACGAACAACATCTGAGGGACCCCTGGACCTGTGAAGGTAAGTTTAGAATTTAAGAATTTTGCAGGGGCATTATTGATATCATCCCCAGACCTTCTCCCCAACTAGGGGCATGAGGGACAATCTGAGGGACACAGGAGATGCAGAGGAAAGTTTAGGATTTAACTTTGGAGGGGCATAACTGAATTCATCCCCACACCTTCTCCCCATTTAGGAGCACGAGGAACAATCTGAGGGACCCCTGGGAATTTAGAGGCAGGTTTAAAAAATTTTTGCAGGGGCATAAGTAAAATTTATCAGGGAGCAATAACTCACTAAAATGCAGGTAATTAAGGGAGTCTGAGATCTGCTCCATTTACAAGGCACCGACAGTAAGCTTAAGGCCTCGCAGAAGTTCGTTCAAACTGTCTGCGATGTATCCCCATGGTTTGCTCTCCTTGTAGCCACCTTTTTCCTCTGGCACTTGGTAAATATTGCTTTGTCATCCTGTCAAGCAGTGGTGCATCCCTTCCTTCAAAAATTATCTGTAAGAAGGGGAAGGGAGCTGCAAACCAGAGTAAGTAGACAGAAGGAACTCCAAACCAGTGTAACAAAGAAGGAGCTGCAAGCCAGAAATAGAAGACAGAAGGAATATCGAACCAGAATAAGTAGGCAGAAGGAATTCCAAACCAGGGCAAATAAGGAAAAGAAACTGCAGAACAGACAAAGTCTAGAGCAATTGTGCGAAGTAGATTCAGAGTCCTCTTCTGAGGACCAGGAAGGGGTAGAGGATGGAAGTGAGTCTTCCGAGGATCCCCCGCCCATTGGAAGTTTGGCTGAATGCTTTTGCTGACCACTTTTTGATTCATCCAGACCTCCAATACCTGACTCTAAGTTTTCTGTTGCCTGGTTGTCCACCTTTTAAATATCTTTATAATATGATCAGGAAGAAAAAGTCAAGAAAAATGATTTTACAGAACTTGTCCTCTAGGCTTGCAAATTGTACTTTTGAAGGTCTTTTGTTCTGATAAATGTTTGGCAAGCTAGCTTCTTGTCTGAAAATATACTCAGTTTATTTGTTTAACTTTTCCTTCAACAGAGATTCTGAACGCCACGATGGATTCAACCTCTGACTCAGGTATGGGAAAAGATTGGATTCCCAATGAAAACTGATGCCAAGGCTGAGCTTGGGTTTCATGTCTACTGTAACTCTGTGGCATGCCTCTTTTTGTTCTTTTTTCATAGCTTGGCTACATTTTTTTTTTTTTTGATGTATAACTTTGACATTCTCAATCTATGCCTAGGAGGGATAGATTTTCAGATAGAAAAGTGCTGTGCTGGCACATGCACTGAGACCCCCGAATTCTTCAGTTATTTACTCTGTTTCAAATGGACAGCTGCCCGTTGAATGACCATCTACATATTACCAGAAATTTTTAGGATTCCCACCTATACCATTGATTCATATCAGAGGAGTATTTTAGTGCTGGAGCTATGCATAACACTCCAATATAAAGAATAGTTTAGAAATGAAATTAGAATGGCAAGTGTTTTGTCAGAAACTATTCCCTTTGCCCTTTGTGTTCCAAGTGCATTTTACATCACTGACTTTTTTTTTTTTTTTGTCTCATACAGTCTATGACTCAATGGGATAATGAATGGATGTCAAAGAACTTATTTTAGTTGATAATCTATATTCTGCAAATTTATGGAGAAAGTTTAACTTTTTTGACTGAAAATACAAAGAACAGCAGAACACAAATCTGATATAACGTTGACTAGTCTAAGTGAACAGAATGCTCTTTTGAGCATGCATTAGTGGATGAAAATCTGGGAGCTAATTTGGCTAATCCTGCCTCCTATGTTGCTAAGGAATGATGAGCAATAATGAGCTCGATCAGCCAGAGGCCTATGATGCCAAGCCTGATTTGGCTATAGACCCAAGTTATCTTCTTTTTTTTATTTTTAAGATTTATTTTATTTATTGGAAAGTCAGATATACAAAGAGGAGGAGAGACAGCGAGGAAGATCTTCCATCCGATGATTTATTCCCCAAGTGAGAGCAACGGCCGATGCTATGCCCATCTGAAGCCAGGATCCAGGAACTTCTTTCGGATATCCCACACGGGTGCAGGGTCCCAAAGCTTTGGGCCATCCTAGACTGCTTTCCAAGGCCACAAGCAGGGAGCTGGATGGGAAGTGGAGCTGCTGGGATTAGAACTGGCGCCCATATGGGATCCCAGCATGTTCAAGGTGAGGACTTCAGCCGTTAGGCCACGCTGCCAGGCCCCCAAGTTATCTTCTAATCTGTGCCCTCTATTTCATGTGCTCACTTAGCCAAATCCCTTGTTCCAGCACTGTATGTTCTCCACCAATCCATAGAACTAAAAATAGATTTACTTCTCCTGCGACATTGGCGCTTTCCAATGTTCTTTCTGCCTGAGAAGGATTGGATTCCTTAGTGGCCAGTTCCCACAGGGCACTTAAACTGAGGGAACCACTTTCCTTCCTGTGATGTTAGAGTCGTCTCTCAATAGCACACTCAAGAAGTACTTCCCAAGACACCAAGAAGTTTGTTTTCTCTCTTTTTCTACTTTGGCTTCTGAAAGAGGTAACTGCAAGGCTCTGAAAGCCACTGCTTGTGAATAAAAAATACACTTCTGAGAGGAATTGGGGAAGCATTTTGTATAACTTTCAAATGACTCCATCATTGCCTTGTATATCATGATATCATGCTCTGTGCTTAAGTTTGGTTGTGTTTCTGAGGCTTCAAGAAGCCTCAACATGGTGACTCTCTTTCCCTCCTCTTTTGAGAAGCACCCCACCTTCCAGCTTTCTCTCCAGAGGTGCTTTACCCTTCCCTTCTCAACTGGTCCCTTTGCAAATAAACTTTTCTGTCTGCAACAGAAAAAAAAAAAAAAAAGAAAAGAAAAAAAGAAAGAAGAAGAAGCCTCACCAAAAACTCCACTGTGGGTGATTGATGTTGGGATAGCAAATCTATGTGTGCTCTGATCCAGAGCTGAGTCAGTATTATGAACACATCCACAGGCGTTGCCAATTTTTCTGCTTTGTCACCATTACTTGGGAATGCCATTCACTGTTCATTAGTGGGACTGAATCAAATCCTCCAAGCATAGGTAGATAGGCAAGACCACAGCTTGGAAAAAGGTGCACCCATATCAGGAGCCCTCTGTCTTCTGAGGGACTTGATGTAATATTCTGCATGGTTTCTTGGCTATTTGATCCTTCTGCCTTATCGTTAGTTGAAACTAACCACTATGAACTAAGTTGCCAGAGTCTGAACAACCTTCCTCACATGATGAAATCCTCAGAACTGTCTGCATCAAGAAGAAGACTGAATTTGCACTTTTCTGCTTACTATAACCTTTCATTTTTCAATGTATTTATCTCTGTTCTTTAATGATGTAACTGCACTGGTAAAAATGTGATTTTACTCATAAAATTAGAAATACAATAGTGCATTTTAAGTAATCCTTGTATTGCTCTGAAATGATCAAAATTATGAACTACGTTATTGTGGATAAGTTTTCATAAAGTATGCCATATGCTAGCAATCTCATAAACATCCACAACCTGAGAATATGTCTGTGGTGTAAAGCATTGTCTTCTAGTTTTCAGTTAGTTAAAAGATCATTGAAAACGTTGTAAGAATTTATTTATCTCCAATATTCAACAGATGATGCCCTACCAATATAGAGTCTGATGCCTTGTCAGGCATGTTGACTGAACAAATTCTTTCAATGGCAATTGATGACTTCCGTCCCTTGATTTCTTAGTCAATACAGAGTAGAGTCACACTACTTTCTTAGCATTTTCTTTCATTTTCCTTGGGCTTTATTTAGTGTAAAACAAATGGCAACCCGGTCAAAACTGCATGTTTGAGTTTTCTAGCTTCACTTGAGTCCTACAGCTTATACACAAGGAGGACGGGGTTCTTTGAGAGAGAATTAACCAAGAGGCCCTGCAACTGAGATTGTACTTTGGCTTCATGTTTTTCTATCCCTTACTTGTTGTGGAACACTAAATGTGCATTTTCACCTGCTTTTTCACTTGATTTCTATCCCTTGTCTTTTGCTTTATTAACGTGTGGTTGTGCTGCCAAGTACAAAAATGTAATCTTTGACAAAAATGTAAAATCTAAAAGTAAATTTAGCATATAGGCTTGTTTCCCAAAAAGTATTCAGTCTAGTCATCAAATTCTCATTAAACATTAACTATGTAGACTTATCTTTATTGTGTCTCAGAAACCACATGTGTTCCACATAATGAACTTACTAGGTTTTGATATTTTTTTTTCACTGCCACTCAAGGTTGAAATGAGTATGTTGTTTTGAGTTATTTTGAGAAAACTCCTGGCTTTGCTTTAGCAGAAGAAATTATGCTAACACTGACATCTAGACCAGTGTTACACAGAATGGCTGACCAAAATTCTTGAGTGGAAGATGATGACTGACCTAAGGTATGGGCCCATTCGTGCCTCCTGTGCTCTGTCTATTGAGTTTCAGAAGAGCGTAATTGGCATTGCTTTTTAGGATTTTATTTCCCAATCACTTCCTTTGACTTCACATTAAGGACTACTTTTTCTCAAATGCTTGCATACGTTTTCTTACATTGCTTGAAATCTCCTGGTTTTGTCCATGAAAAACAAATTGGATTCCTCAGGAGAGCATGCTACAGTGGAACCTACAAAAAGACAACCATTTTGTTTCAAGTTATTCAGGCATTGTCTTGCAGTTGCATTCTGAATGGGCACCTTCCGAGTTACCAGATCTATTCAATTAATCCATCTTTATCCTTTTGTGATATTATACTGCAATCCGTTCTTTCTACACAAATAGTATTCAAAGATAAGAATAAAACATTTCACAGTGAATCCAGAATACAAGTGTGTCTTGGTTAAAGTAAAATTTAAATCTACCCATCACAACATGCACTGTGCTTAATTATTCTGCATGAAATATCAAGTCTCATGAAAATCCTCAGTATAAGTGTATAGTGCTGTACTTATTTTGCCACTGTCCAGTACTTAGAGGAATTTAGTTCTGTAAA
Source organism: Ochotona curzoniae (assembly GCF_017591425.1). Classification (NCBI taxonomy): domain Eukaryota; kingdom Metazoa; phylum Chordata; class Mammalia; order Lagomorpha; family Ochotonidae; genus Ochotona; species Ochotona curzoniae. The sequence continues at coordinate 63,119 of NW_024465364.1, read as the reverse complement.
AGTTTTAAATACAGCTTCATTTTCCTGCAACAGAATAAATAAAATCAATTAGAATCACACCCATTGTTCAAGAATGGTGAGTGTACAAGAATCATGCCGAAAGAGGAAATCAGGCCTGAGCTTCATCTCTCTCAGGAGGATTGTTCATGAGTATTCTAAACTAAGACAACCATTTTGAAAAAATTGAGGCATTTTTCCTCAAAAATTACTAAAGCCACAAACCTATTTGTGTTATATACAATTTATTATTTATTATTTATTTATTACCTTAAGGATGGCTTAGAAAACGAGTAATCTGCAATAGGAGCCTGTGCTCCTTGGATATTGAATGATTTATTTTGTTTCCATCAGATGTGCAGCTGGGTCTGTTATGTAAAAAGTATCCTGACAATTTTTTTTTCTTCAGCATTTTTTTTTTTCTTCAATGACTACCAACATTGAGCCAGAGCCAGGTGTATTTTTATTATTTTTAAATAATCTTATTTTGTTGATTAGGGTACAAAGGGTCAAGGGCTACAGGGTGAAAGTGGGTAATACCATTGTTTCCACACTAACATTATCATTTTTCCCTGTCTCTGGGCTTAGGGGAGTAACAAAGGGAAAAGCCCCTCCCAATCTCCCACACATCCCAGATCCCCAAAGGGAGGGTCCTGCTCAAACAGTTTCGATAGTTCATCGGTTCTGGATTGCTGAAAATCTCGCTGTTCCAATCGCAATGAAACCTATTCAGAGTCCACTGGCTGACAGTCTCTTCATGGTTAGTGTCCTAAGATCAGCAGTTCAGCTGGAAGGATCTCCAAAGAAACTTAATCTGAGATGATCCCAGACCTGATTCTTGCATGAGCTTGCTAGTACAGATTCCAACACTGTCCGTCACATCAATCAGCTTATGCACATGCTGGTCATTGCGAATGCTGGGTCCGTTCTGTTTCCAGCCCCGACTTCCTCGTGAACCAACGGGTGTTGTAGTCCAGCTCGATCCTACCCACTTCATTCTCAGTTCTCATGTAAAGCAGTGGGATCTCCAGTCTAGTTGGGGTGACTCCCCATAACCCCCAGCAGTTCGGCAGAGCCAGGTATATTGAATGACCCAGATCTCCTAGTATCAATAACGCCTAGCCTGATCCTATAGGAGCCGACATTAGTCATCTGCCCTCTACCCTCTTAGTTACTGAAAAGCTGATTTACCATGATTCCTGGAGATTAAATTTTTTTTCTGTATGTTATACTCGAAAGATTATTTTCCAGCACGTTTCACTTTTCTAACTTTACTTGAAACCTCAAGTTTTTATCCATTAATGAGTTCCTTCTAGAGAATCATACATGTGGCATCTAGTGTAGCACTACTGTTATTCTTCATGTTTCTCTGATACTGGTTTTCAGAACACTGAAATTGCAGTTTACAAGCTACTAGTTTATTTTTTATGTCCTCATTCTTTGGCTTTTGCAAGGAGTAGTTCTCGTGCTCAGTGTACACTGTGATATTAGAATAGAAAAATTTTAAATGTATGAATAAGTATGCAATAAGAAATTGTTTTGGTCCAAAAGGTATCAAATCTATGCATTATTTTCTCATCAAGTGTAATAGTTTCATCAGCCTGTCTCCATGGTGAATTGAATACCTTCTTAAAATCCTCATCATGGTTATCATGAATATAATTTACACTGGCCAAATTATTTATTTTTTATTTTTTTAAAGATTTATTTTATTTATTGGAAAGTCAGATATACAGAGAGGAGAAGAGACAGAGAGGAAGATCTTTTGTCCGGTGATTCACTCCCCAAGTGAGCTGGTGCTGTGCCGATCTGAAGCCAGAAGCCAGGAAACTCCTCTGGGTCTCCCATGCAGGTGCAGGGTCCCAAGGCATTGGGACATAGTTGACTGCTTTCCCAGGCCACCAGCAGGGAGCTGGATGGGTAGTGGGGCTGCCAGGATTAGAACCGGTACCCATATGGGATCCTGCCATGTTCAAAGCGAGGACTGTAACCACTAGGCCATGCCTCTGGACCCCAAATTATTTTTTTACTTGCCTCAGATGTTGATATGAGACTGTTGCCTGAAAATATACCAATAAAATAGCTTGTTTTTCTTCAGGAGAGGGAATCAAGCAACACATGCAAAGCAGAGAAGCTGAAGTGTGATGAATGACCAGAGAATACAGTGAGAGATGGTGTCAGCCTGAGTGTAGGATAGGCCCACCCATGTCTACTGTCCCCTTCCTTCAAACGTACTGAGGATTGAAGCACACAGTTGGCATGATTCCTTGTTTTTAAAATTTCCTATGTACATACTAAGGACTACTTTTCTCTAGAATGATTTTAAAAACTTTTCTAAAACTTTACTTAGCATTTTCTGCTTCTGTCCCTGAAGAAAAATGGAATTCTTTGGTACAAGATATCTAAACTAGAACCATTTTTCCCAAGTTATTCTACCATTGTCTCACATTTGTACATTGAATGGAAACATACCAAGCTACCAGATCCTTCAGTGTATCCTTGTTGTTTGCAACATAACATGGTAATCACAATGTTTTCTGTAAATATAGCATTAAAAGATAAAAACAATGAATGTAATGTGAATTTTGAATATGAATCCATCTAGGACCAGAAAGGATTAAGTAACTGTTTTTTTTCACAACTTGTATTTTTCTGAAATTTTTTGTATGAATTCTCAGAACTCCATGAATATCTTCAGGATAAGTGTCATGATGTTGGGTTTATAACAATCTATTTCTTCACTCTTTGTTACTGGGCCTGGTTTGTAAAACTGTCCTAACAAAGTGTTAGTCTTTATTTTTTTCTTGAATGAATTAATAACATCACTCCCTTATCTGATCCACACTCAATTTCAGTGATTAACATGAGCCTTATATTTAGAGGGAATTGCAGGAGTGATCCTGGCATGCTCACCGCCATATCTTCTGTCTTTTGTCTTGTCAGTCATCGAAGGGTCATTTGGCATGATTCCTTAGGAACAGTTATAACAGTTCTAACATATACTCCTCAAACTACTGATTATTGGCATTGGTTTGATATTTCCTTCATTGCTTAGAAGACAATTTTGAAGGAGACCCTTAAATCAAGATTCAGGATGCCTCCATAATCTGAGAAGATTATTAACCAAAACAATCTTTTATCTTTCCTTCAACAGAGAAACAACCTAGGCACAGGAAAACTAAATGTTTTGCAAGAAGGCTCAAGAAATCCTACTAACTGAAGACACATCTAATATAGGGCCACACAGCTTTTCAAAATATTTTCTGCATATTCAAGTTTTTATTATTTTTCACACTTCTGTATGACTAATTTTCCTAAATTCCAATATCAGGCCAGCTACTTTAGAACAAAATGCAAAATATTCAAATTTAGGTGACATTTATGTCCAGAAATAGCCAAATCGTTTGTTAATCAACTGCATAGGAATCACCACAAACTCAATTTCTTTTAGCATTGATAAACTTCATACAAGACTTCACACAGTAAGAAGCTGTTTGTAAAATATCAGCTTAATTAATTTCACACTTTAGTTTCCAACATTATTGTTCAAGGGGATGTCACAGTTCCTACATTTCAAGATAAAGTAAAAAAATATATAGAATAATGGATTAAAAACATGAGAAAATATTGATACAAAACCTTAAATCTATGCATTTTTTAATATGTATTTTCTTAAATTTTTCTGACCTTTTCTCAGTTAATACAAACATTATATTCTGAGACCTTAGAAAAAAGTTTATGAAAATATATACCATAGAAATGTGTGCATGTTTTTAAACTGTTTGTGCCAGTACAACTCATGCTTAATTTCATTTTTATGCTATTTTACTTTACCTTTTAATTTTTTGTTTTGAAATTTTTGTTAATTTGTAATTTTTTTAAATGATGTTTATAAACCATTCATGAACTGATTGACATCCCCATGTCAAATGATGATTTAAAATACCATTGAAACTGAAAGATAAAATATCAATATTACAAACCATTTCATCAGCAAATATACCAAAGCTATTAAGCAAATATTGCATGTGAAAATGTCAATACAGTGGTGATTCCTAGCCAACATTGGGAATACTTGCTAATTGAACAATTTAATATTAAATGTTTAGAGATTTGATACCTAATTCATTTTCAGATTTAAAAAAAAAGCGATCAAAACATCTTATTAAGTATATCTTCTGAATTTTAATTCCTGGAATAAATCCATAAATTTGGAAATAATTTATCTAATATATCAGCTAAAAATCTTCACTATACAAGTCACATGCAGAAACCCAAAATGCCTTCTCTAAAAAGTGTCATTTTATAGACATATCTGTGATACAACTCCCTTGAAATATTCTAAGTCATAGCAGTTTCGTGTGACATTAGACAACCTGGTGACTATTCTCTATGTATTCATGTGAATTTCCAAAGCAGAATGACAGAGCAATGGTACCATATTTATTGAAAATAGGGTACTGCTCACTTACACCTATGTTGACATATACCAAATTTGACTTATACCTACTTTGACCCACTTAGAAAAATGATTTTAAGAACAAATGTAACAACTAAAAACTGAATTAGAGTTATTCTTAAAATCTTAGTTCCTAATACCAGATTTTACAACCTATAGAGATGATCTGTACATTAAACAGGTAGAGGAAGACGTAGGACTGATGTTCAACACCAACTCATGCGTCCTATAACTACTTTAGCTATCATATATATGTATTCCATAACACATTTTATAAATCTACTATAAATCTATTCATACTAATTTTTCATCTTAACAAAGAATCTGTTGATTTTATGTCATGGCAAGTGAAAATACTGCAAGCACATTTTTTATTTGAGAATATATTTTCATTGATCTACCTGTGAAATTCTAGATTTTATTCTGAATTCTTTTTTTCACACAATAAAGATTGTTCATGACTTACTGGCATTGACAATTTTGTTTGCTCGTGATCAAAGCATGCCTAGGTGCCCAGCTCAGTTGGGTATTTCTGGTCTCACTGGGTCATTCAAGAGCCTGCAGTCAACTGACAACGTCGCCGGGGTACTTTGCTGGTCTTTCAGTTGCCTTTATTTTTTTATCTCTTTGATGACAGCATGTTTGCCCTGCCTTCTGTTTATGGAAAAGGAAGAGTTTCCAGTAGCAAGAGATGTCACTTTTCACACTTCTGCTTGCTTTACATTGGCCAAAGTTCAGAGGTCCATGGCGGAGCTAAGATTCAGTGAATGATGGAGATGCAAAGAGCAGATACTTCTTTTAATTTGACTCCTCTCTCTAGCTGCATTAGCCCCAATACTCCACAGTGTCATTACTGTAGATTTGGCACAGCTCTGAATTGTATAGTCATTTGGAGGAAGGAACCAGCAAGTGGAAAGTCACTCTGTTCCTCCTTAATTCTTAAATTCTTAACCCTTAAAACAAATCATTCTGGTTTATTTTAATAAGCCATCTTGGAAAAGTCATGTTTTTCAACATACATATTTCCCGCATACTGACTGAATAACCTTTGAATAAATACATAAGATGTCATTCAGTTGCTTACTGAACAAGTGAACACAAAGGTTTTTGACATTCACCAATGTTGGTCTTTTTTGACATGTATTTATGTGACTTCTTCATACACACATAAAGTTGGTGAATTTTCAGGCATTCTGTGTAAGGTAGTATTCCAAGCTATGAATGATGCACTATTCTCAAACCTAACTACCTATGTGAACCAAACGTCCTAGGAACTTTTGATTTTTTTTTTTTTTTAGTTTTAAAGCAAGATTATTAGAAAAATTGAGAAAGGAGACTCCTGTCCTAGTGACAGGAGGGGACTTTGAGATAGAAAGAACCCTTACCCCCCTGTCATAGTGGCAGGAGGAAAAGTAAAAAAAAGACCCTAGTCCTTTGCCATAGTGGCAGGAGGACAAGAAGAACCCATATTAATGGTGGGGAATGCACTTTTTAAAGGTTTACCTCAAAGATGTTTCTCCATAAACAAAGAAAATTCCTGGTTTCCATGGTACCTGCCTTGGGACAAAAGGCCAGAAAGGTGTCACTGGCCAACTTCCTTGGTCCCTTTCTAGTGTTTTTTTTTTTTTTCATTTTTTTAAAGATTTATTTTTATTACTTTTTATTGGAAAGGCTGATATACAGAGAGGAGAAACAGAGAGGAAGATCTTCTGTCCAATGATTCACTCCCCAAGTGAGCACAATGGCTGGTGCTGCTCTGATCCGAAGCCAGGAGCCAAGACCTTCCTCCAGGTCTCCCATGCAGGTGCAGGGTCCCAAAGCACTGGGCCATCCTCGACTGCTTTCCTGGGCCACAGGCAGGGAGCTGGATGGGAAGCAGGGCTGCCGGGGATAGAACCGGCGCCCATAAGGTGAGGACCTTAACCCCTTGCGCCACTGTGCCAGGCCACCCTTTCTAATGATAAAGAGTCCAGCGTGAAGCCCTCCCCCTTGGCAATAACTGCAGACAGAATGGGGCTGAGGCTTCAGGTGGGGAATAGATATGTTAATGTCGCCCTTGGGGAAGCATTCCTGATAAGTTAAGATATGCACTTGTCTTGGGAGAGACGTGCTGTGGTGAATTCAAGACTTGGTGGGAAAAATACCCCTTTCTATTTGAGAAAACAATGACTTGGGGACACAGAATGCCCTAACTGTATACTACCCACTCTAACTCCTCTTACATTCCGCCCCCCCCCCAGAAGAACTTTCAATTTCAAACAACAGTGTATTAGCCGCCAGACAAATTTTGGTTTTCAAAAGCATCACCATTTTCTTTATATTGGATACTAGTGAGTGTCCCATTTAAATAGGTTTCTTTAGGTTCTGCCGTGGGGTTGGGGCAAAATGAGCTCCCTGCGGTTTGGTGGCTGTGACTACTGATCCAGCCAGGCTGGCCCCAATGCTGAAGACTCAGGCCAAAGTCACTGCCACCAGATGGTGAAGAATCCTAGGTTTAGGTGGCCAGCACATCAAGTGGTACAAGACTCTGCCTTCTGGCTGCCTGGTGGCAAGCTCTGGGGTTTTTAGAATTTGTAATTGCTGCCCAGGGACATCCATGGATAAGGCCAATGTGAGTGTAGGTGAGGAATGAATTGTGGGTGATTCCCATGAACTTTCTGGCAAGTGTGAGGGGAAAGTCCATAAGATCTATTGGGGCCAGGTTGATTTACCAGGCTACATGGGAATCCTGAGTTGGGCTGTTAGCATAGAGCATCACACCAGTCCAAATAAAAGCTATGGATGGTGGCGTGTCTGGAACGGCTAGGTACCAGAACCTGACTGAGTAGTGGAACAGGCATGGGTCACACCTGGCAGGATCAAGACACTAACCAGCACACAATAGAATCAGATTCAGGAGTAAATTCTAGGGGGGAAAGTGTGGGCTGAACCCTGTGGAAATACAAGCCCCGCTTGTACACAAGGCAAGAATGTAAGGAGTTATTCGAATATCCCACCCTGGACCCTGCGCCATTCTTTCTTCCTCAGAGCTCACAAAATTCGCGCTGGTCTAGTCATCCACCAATCAGATGTAACCTGGCATTCCACCTGAGAACCCCACCCCCAATCTCCCAGCCCCTTCCCCAGCCCCGCCCACTCACCAATCATCCCCAGGCACTAATCCCTTATGGCCTGCCCTCAAACCTTCCCAATCCCCGCCCCCCTTGCAGGCCTACCTGCATGAAAAAGCCCCAGGTGCTTCCTTCTGCCCTTTTTTCTGATCTCCACCACCACCACCCCATTCCTATCCAGCTGGAATAAACCTCTTAAGATACCTCATTGCATCTGGTGTTTTCTGCTCACAGTAAAGAACCAGGTTGTGGGAACTAGCTGTACGCAAAATATGGTAATATCATATGAATTAGAACTCTAGCACTGTTTTAAATAACTAACACCGCTGGTTAGCTCACGAACTGGGGAGGTGATGGGCTGAGCTAGGTGTGACCATGGAACCCTCCATCACTTATGGGTAAAGGACCTGCCCATACAGTCTGGGCAGGTCATGCAGCTGCTATCCCCAAATGTGCGATGCTAACTTCGGATGGTGGGTTGGGCCATTTACGCTGCCACTGGAATGGGGCACAGATGAGCAGGGCTCAAGCACCCACCTCATTACTCACGGACGAACAGAAATCTCAGGCCTGGCAGCCACAGGTCAAGCTGCTAGGGCATCTGACTGATCTGCAACTTGACGCTCAGGGGATCCTAGGTCACAGCGTAACAGGCATAATCGGTTACAGCCACGATGCGGGGCTCAGCTCAACTGAGACAGAGCAACACTTTTTGGCATGTCCCACTACACTCTAGGATGGACATAGGCTACGGTATGGGGTCTGTGAGTACACCTTCATTGCTGGGTATGGTCTTACTCTATTTTCAGGGAGTGTGTGTTGGACGGCTAGGTGGGGGATCCAAATTCGCTAGATATCTGGACATGGACCTTTGGCTGCAATCTCCACTATGCTATATGAGTGTCCCTGGGGTCCCTATAGTACACAACATACGGGTGATAGTCACTGGTCTCTGGAGATACCGTGACACATAGTATCGTAGGGTGTACTAGGCTAGGTAACTCTAAGACTCACCTACAGAGCCAAACCGTGAGCCAGAGTCTGAGGTATAGACGAGCCTTGGCAGGGTCAGAGAATCCCCACTGTAAGAACCTGGCATGGATTGAGGCCACTAGTATATATAGCCCATATGGCAGGAGGCGGATAAGCTAGGGCTGGCCCTTTTTATGTCGCACCTCAGCAGTTGCACCAAAACATCTGGTTATAGGGCGCGGGTGGGGGTACTTGATGGAGGAGCTTGGGAAATTTCTCTGTTGGGACACAGAACCACTATAGGGAGCAACCCAGACCAAGCCTGGGAAAAATACCCTCCAGCATATATTTGGCATAGGTTGGGGGCAGACCAGGCTGAACCAGTTCACATCACCTGCTGACGAATCCAAGCACCTGAACAGATTGTGGGCCGGGCCAGGTTCAATCACAACACAAATCAGTGCACATTTTGGAATGCCAAGGTGAGGTGAGCCATACCAGATGTGACCGCAGCACCCAAACAGCACACGTGAGAACCATGGTAGGAGGAGGCAAAGCCAGCAGGGGGAATGTGGGCTCCCCTGCTGGACAACCACTCTCACTGGAAAGTGTGATTGGCATGGGGACTTACCAGACTATACAGGGCTACAACACCTGTGGGCTTCATGTGAGCTCAATCAGGGAAAAGCCAAGCTCGGCTTAATGTTATGACTGGTGCAAGCATAAATTAGAGTGGGTGAGGGTTGGTTGGGATTTGCCGCAGCATCAGCTGGCAGAGTCTGGCATAGGGGGCTAAATCTGTGAGGTTAAACTCCAGAACCACCTGGAGAGTGCATAATCCTGGAGTTGGAGTGGTCTAGGAAGGAAATAGTGGGCACATCCCCTCTTGGGTTACCACTCCCACTGGATAGCACGAAAACCAGGACTGGGGCAGGCATGGCTAGACAAAACAACACCCACCAGTATGTACGGGCTGGATAGTAGGGTTGTTTGGGTTGAACTAGGCTTCAATGCTCATTCACATGTATGAGAGCTGAATGGGATGTGGGACAGACTGAACAAGTCTGCAGTACATATTGGCAAGCATGGGAACCAGGGCAGGGGGCATGCCTGGTGGGGGTTATTGTGAGTCCCCTCAACTAGGCTGCAGCTCCCATTGGTTTGCATGAGGGCCGAGTATGAATTGGGCAAGATCAGGCTGGACTACAACACCCATTGGTTCATGTGGAAGACAGGGCTAGAAACAGAACTGACTCAGCAACTGCAACAACCAGCATGTGCATAAGCTGATTGGGGCGACAGATGGTGCCGGACCCTGTACTGGCAAGCACACACAAGAATCAGGTCTGGGATCACCTCAAATTATCTCTGGGGATCTCTCCAACTGAACTGCTGATCTTAGAACCCCAATGATAAAAAGACCATGTCAGCCAGTGAATTCTTAATAGATTTCATCATTCTTGGGACGGCAAGATTGGCAGTAAATCAGGACTATTGAACTATCAAAACTGCTTGAGCAGGACCCTTGGATCATTTCACACATCGGGGACCTGGGATGAGTGAGGGGCTGGGTGGGGCTTCTCACTTTGTTTCTCCCCTGACCCCAGCTACAGGGGGAAAAATGATATTAGTGTGGAAACAATGGTATTACCCACTTTCCTGTAACCCTTTGTACCCTAATCAACTATATAAGATTATTTAAAAAAATGCAAAAATAAAAAAGTTTTCTTTAGTATTTTAATGTAATTTCAAGTTCATCATCTTATGTAATGCATTCAGTGGTTACCTCATTTTTTTGAAGATTGTGCTATTTAGTTGCAGGAATTGCATAATTACAGAAAGAAGGAAAAAAATAGAGTGAGAGAAAGAGTCAGAGCCTGTGAGATAGAAGAAATGAGACAGATGTGAAGAGAGGGAGAGAGACAGAGGGTGGGAATGAGAGATATAGAGGGAGGGAATGATAGAAAGGAACAGAGAGAGAGGTGGAGAGAGTCTGGCTTATACCCTCATACTGTTATACACTCATACTGTCGAGAGCCGCCTCAGGCCACTGCCAGAAGCTTCATTTGTGTCTCCCACATAAGTGACAGTGACCCAAGGTCTTGGACAATCTTCTGATTTCACAGGCTAAGGAGCAGGTGAGATGAAGCAGCAAAGAATCAAACTGGTGCTGAAGCAGGATACCAACTTAGAAGGCAGCAGCACCGGGCGCTACACCACACCAACCACTCACATTCTGTATCTGTAGGATGAGGGGTAGATCTCAGGACGGTTAGCCACATCTCACCCATTAGAGTAGTTGTTTCAAGTGTTGGGATGGTCCTCATTTATTATGTTTTTCTTTTTTAAAAAATATTTTTATTATTTTCCATGACACATTTCTGTAAGTATAGGGAGCCCCTTTTGCATTCCAAATTCTTCTGCCCATTTTCGCTTCCACCATCTTCCCATATTATTACAGTAGTACAGTCCTTTAGTAACAGTTACAGGTATAACATGCTGCTGCTTCAGTACATCGTGGAATTTTAAATACAGACAGATACAAACTAATATCATATTGCCGTGGCTTATTTAAATGTTTCACTTGGAGTTCCCTTTTTATTCTGGAGTAGAGAGGCTTATTGCAATATAACTCACTTCCCAGTATGTTGGTCTCCATTATCCAGTAAGATTGAATAATGGGTAATATATAATATTCTTTTTCACCTATATATTGATTTGCTTGTGCTTTTCATAAATGTTGCCTTATAGACAAAGTATATTTTGTCTTACTTCCCTGAGCATAATGGTCTACAGCTGGGGCCATTTTGCTACAAGCTATAGAATCTTATTTGTTGTAATGGCTGTGTAATATTCCATGGAATACATGTACCATAGTTTCTTTATTAATTCCTTTTCAATGGACATCTGGAGTGTTTCCATATTTTTGCTGCTGCACATTGCAGATCACTCTCTCACACGGATTTCATGTCCTTTGGATGTACTCCCAGGAGCAGGCTAGCTGGGTCATACAGTACATCACTTCCCAGCTCTCTGAGCCAGCCTCTCACAGTGACTTCCATAGTGGCTGCACTATGTATATGTAGTAGTGCCTTTTCCTCCAAATCCGTGACAGCAGTTTTGTTAGTAGAGTTCTGAATGTAGACCATTCTCACTGGAGTTTGTCAGAAACTTCATGTGGTTTTATTTCTATTTCTGTAGTAGCTAGGAAGCCTGAGGATTTTTTCACATGTCTATTAACAATTTGAATTTATTCCCTTGAAAAATATTCACTTCTTGGTCTATTTCTAGACAGGACTGTTAGTTTTGCAGTTGCTGGACTTCGGAAGCTTTCTGTAAATCCTGAACATTAGTGCCCCATCTGTTGTGTAGTGTTGAGAGATTTTCTCCCATTCTGTTGGTTGCTTCTTCTCTTTGTTGATCATCTCCTTTGCTCTACAGAAGCTTTTCAGTCTGATATACTCCTAGTTGTTTATTTTGGCTTTGACTGTCTGTGCTTTTCGTAACTTTTCCCCCTAATAATTTGTTGCTTTCTGGATGCAGATTTAGGTTCTTGATCCATGTAGAGCTAATTTTTGCATAACATGAAAGGGGGGTGTGTGTGTGTGTGTGTGTGTGTGTGTGTGTGTGTGTGTGTGGCGGGGGTCATCTTTCTTTTTTTCTTTGTTTTTAAGATTAATTTATTTGTATTGGAAAGACGGAAATACAGAGGAGAAGAGACAGAGTGGAAGACCTTCTGTCCAATGGTTCACTCCCCAAGTGACCACAATGGCCGGTGCTGTGCCAATCCAAAGCCAGGAGCCCCTTCTGGCCTCCCAATTGTCCTAACAGTATTTGTTGAAGAGTAAAACTTTTTCCCTGGGTTACATTCAGTTTTCTTGTAAAAAATTCATTGTATGTTCATGTGTGGGCTCCCTTTCGGGGTCTCTGTTCTGTTCTGTTCTTTTGGGGTTGTCTTCTCTGTTTCTGTATGAGTCCCAGATGGTTTTGATGACCACTGGCCTGTGTGGAATTGTGATTCATCCAGATATATTTTTATTCTTTAAGATAGCTTTGGCTTTGTGGTCTCTTGTGGTTTCAGATATACCTTTGTTTAGGCCTTCCAAATCTGATAAGAATGTTGGGATTTTCATAGGATTTACAATGGAACTGCTTAATACTTTTGATAATATGGACATTTTAATGATATTGATCTTACTGATTCAACAACATGGTGAATTTCTCCACCTTTTAATGTCTTATTTCTTTTTGATGTTTTAATTTCTTTAGTGTTTCATAATTTGTATCATAGAGATTCCCCCATGTCTTAGGTTAAGTTTATTCCAAGACTTTTAAGGTTTATTTTGAGAACTTTTTAGAAGATTTAACAATTTTTTAATTGAAAAAGCAAATTTCTAAAGAGAAGGAGAGGCAGAGAAAAGATCTTCCATTCATTGATTCATTTCTCAAATGGCTGCAACAGCCAGAACTGTACCAGAACAAATCTCTGAGCTGGCAGCCTCCTCCTGGTCTCCCATGTGAATGCAGGGTCTCTCTCTCTCCACTGCACCCTCCTCCTCCTCTTCTCCATCTCCCTCTCTCTCTCTTTCCCTTTTTGCTCTTTCTTTCATTCTATCTATTTGTACTGTTCTATTCAATGTAATATTAAAAGTTCTAGTCAAAACTGGCCAAAATAAAAAATAGTAATCTAAATTGGGAAGAAATATAAAGTTACAAGCAGTCAAACTTAGAAATACCAGTAAATCATAAGTAAGAATACTTATTTAAGGTGATAAAGAAACCTTAACAAATTAGGTATATTTTACAAACAAACACAAATATGGCCTGTAATTGTAATTAGTTGCTTCATATCAAAACTGTATTTTTCTGTATGTCTTTTGCTTGCATTCTCTTTGATATCTTGTTTCTATTTTGATGATTTGGTAATATTCTTTATAGTAATGACAGACGGAGAATTCTCTCCCATAGCAGCGTTGATAGTATTTGCTTTATAATTAGCTTTTGGGGACATAGAAGTTGTACCTGCAGAAGTCACTGCTGTGGTTGCATTGCAGGCTCATACCCTGAAAATGTACGGCAGATATATCACTAGATGTGCATCATTATTGCATACACTTTGGATAAAAGGATACTTTTATTTTGATGAGACATTTATGGGAATCATTGTCTGAGCTTTGAATCTCATGTGTCCAACAACTGTAAGAATGCCTGGGGACGAGCCTCTGCTTCCACACATTCCTAACTATGTTCCCACATCCCCTTCACTTTGGAGACGGGTGCACTCTTACTGCAGACGGACCATTTGCCCACATCCTTAGCCATGGTGTTAGTGATTTAGGCCTTTGGGTAAATATATTCTTGGATACCAGTTCTGGCTGGGGTAGCTAGCCATAACCGAGCAGTATAGAAACAATGACAAATCCTAAAAGTATGTTCTATTAGTCTAGAATAGTTGTGAGATCCCCAGGCTCACTTCACCTTGGCCAGATCCAGGTGGTATCCATGAGCACCTGCAGCTGTCTACCTAAAATGTTATATAGAATGTTAATGTTAATAGAATGCTGAATAAAGAGTGGCACCCAAATGGATTGTGTTTAAATGTCACACTTCGGGGATAAAGGAAAAGCTTCCATCACTGAGCACTCAGGACTTTTCCTAGGCCTGTGGAAGGACCCGGGCAAGCATGAGGTCCTGGAGATGACTTTCCATCACACCTGTTTCTGCCTCTGATCCTTTTCTCATGAGCATTTCTGAGAGTATACTCAACTCTTCAATTACACAGGCACTTGCATGGTTCATTTTCCTCCAAAAAATCCCAACCCCTGTGCATGATTTGTGCTGGATTGGGGGATTTCCAGTTCCTTCAAAAGATGAGTGAGCAGGCCTTTGAAGGCTTCCCAAATGCTAAATTTCTACCTTAGCTCATCACTCATAGGCTACAAAAAGAAGAAAGGTCAAGTGCAGAACCTAGGCCCCTGCAACCCCTCTGCTTGAAACGCAGTGTTTTGTGAAGAACAATTTTGGTAGAATTGGATCATAAAGTTTTAGCTTAGTAACTCCTCCTGTGAGATCAAATAAAGAAATAATTAGAATTACAAAGCTATGTAGAGCAGGAGAAATTAATAAAGTTTCAAAAATTCACCTAGCCTGTAAAAGACTTGCATGAAAAACTTGTGTCCACTTCATGACAGCCTAATGAAAAGAGTATGTAGAACCCCTGGCTCTAGTTTGTTACAGAAACACACACACACACACACACACACACACACACACACACACAGACAATGGGTGCATATTAATGGAGACAACACAAAACAGTGTCAGAAAACCCTCAGTCTTGTTCAGCACTGGTCTCTTAGAGTTTCAGTCTTTGAGTTCCAGTCTCTGTTCTACCATGTGGTACCTTAAACACACTTAGATGTTCAAGATCTCAGAAGGAACAGGGGCATCCCTGCCTGCAGGTCTGGAGCTGGGGGCCAGGGACTTCTCCAGCCACCTGCTGTCACGAGAAAGCAGGTATGGGAAGGGGCAGAGAAGGCCCGGAGAAGGAATGCCACATCAGAGCAGCGTCTATTCAGAACATGACATTTGGGCTAAGCCCGGCCAGCTGTAAAACACACACCGTTCTGCACCACTTGGCAGCGACTCACCTGCCAGGTAACCCTTCACCTTCAGGTAGCCGACGGTCAGCCTGAGGACAGAGAGCTTATCCAGCCCGGTGCACACATCTTTGGGGAAGGGCAGCAGGCCAGTGAGCTTGTGCAGCTCTTGATTCAGCCGCTCCCGGTGCCTTTTGGAGGGGTTGGACTTGGCTCCCTCCAGAGACTGCACTCTAGGACTTGGGGCAAAGAGCATACAGTCATGCATCGTCATCCTCCATCTCCCCTCTGGCATTGCCCTCAGGTCCCAACCCAGGCCTGGCCCAGCGCAGCCTCAGGAACCCTTAGCCTCTTGCCAGTTCTGTATGGGGTGTGTCTCCTGTACACCCTCAGAACCTCCTGGACACCCACTGCATGTCCACCTGCCCATCCTCACCCAGCCCCTGACCTTCAGGAGGAGGAGTCAACCCTGGAGGCTGCTCACTACCCCTGCAGGCAGCCACCCCTTTCCTGGGGTGGAGGGCTGCTCTCTTGACTGCTGTCCTCTAGACCTCCTCCCACTCTGCCTGGAAGCCCTTACAGCATCTCACCAGACTGGCCACAGCCCAGGCGACCAGCCACATGGAGGGGCCAGCACCATGACCCAGCTCCAAAGCCAGTGTGCCCTGCCACATGACGCCCTCAGCTTCAGGGTGGAATCTAGTTTGTAGAAGTCACCTTCACTTGGGTCTCCTGGGCATCAAACAAAACAGGAGCTGGCGTGGTCCTGAGAACACGTGTGCAAAGTGACAAGTCAGACTGATGCTCCTAACTGACCACCGACCACGGCCCAGTTCCCTAACCCCCAGCACTGTCTGGCCCTCAACTCTGGACGTCATAGCTGGAGAGGGCTGGGCCACCTCGACACCTCCAGGCTCTGCTGCTGCCAGGTGAGCTGTGTGCTGACCCAGAACCATGACCAAGAGCCCACGCTCCTGTTATTTCTGAAGAGACAGAACCGCTCCACTCTGCAAAGATGGAGCAAGGTCTGCAGCAGAAGCAGCCACCACAGGACTGGGTGCTGGCAAGACAAGCATGTAAGCCAAAGAACCTTCTGGATCCTGAAGGTGTGCAGGCCAGAGAACCTTCTGATCCTGATAGTGTGCAAGCTGGGAGACCTGGGTTCCCAGGAAAGGTCTGTGCACTGCCCCCATGAGATGTGGTTGCGACTTGGACAACACTGTGCAACAGGACATAGATGAGTCTACGACTGGCAAACTGACACCCATGGATGTTTTGATGAGAATAAAGCACTCGGAAATTCTCAACAGTTCTGAAAACCCCACTGCACGTGTCTGCTCCTGCCCACCAGCGGACCAGTCCGTTTTGTGGTCCGTAAGAGCCTGTTTCTGTCCCACGGGGACCATGTACCAATCAGGCACACAATGTAGAAGTCTTTCTCCCACGCGAGAGCTGCACAAGCCTTTGTGGCTACCCAGGCACCCGTGGCCACGCCCAAGCCCCAGTAGCCCTCGCATTCTTGGTCTCCGTGGGTTCCCTGCATTAAACGTTCCAATTGAGTTTCTCCATGAGAGCTTGCGGACGCACTCAGGCATGGATCCTGCTCTGGCCCCAGGAACCCTGCGCCCCCACGTCTCCGGGTTTCAGGGCCCGCAGCTGCAGACCACTGCTCCAAGGCCTCCCCAGTGTCTCCGCTCACCCGGCAGGTTGCCGAGGCCCCTGGTGCTCCCCACAGAAGTTCCCACATTGTGTTGCCCCCGTCCCCCTCCTCTCGCAGGTCTGCTCAACTCCAGAGGTCATGCGGGGGTCGGCCTTGAGCACCAGGCAGAGGGAGCCCTCCTGGGAGCCAAGCCTGGGCGCAGGACGTGCTGCCGGTTCTCCTGCATGGGGCAGCACTTGGCGCAGTGACCAAGCTTCACACACCCCACACCGCAGCGACGGTAGGGCATCTCGAAAACCAAACCTGTCCCCAGGTCCAGAACTGGGAGGGATCTCAACTGGTGCTGTCCCCCACCCCAAGCCGGCCCGCTCTGGGCCCCAAGCGTACCTCCTGCAAACCGGTTTCTTTCTCCACCGCGTGCTTGGTCCCCGCGGGCAGCACGGTCCTACCTGCGACCCTGCTCCTGCCGCCCTACCAAGGGCCTCGGGTCGCGTCCCCCGGAAGTACGCACAGGGCCACAGCACCCGAGGGCAGCCGGAGCGCCCATGCCCAGGTCCCCGCGATGCGAGGCGCCTGCTCCTGGCACGGCCCAGGGTGCGAAGGCGCAGACCCTGCCTCGACGGCTGGGCCCCCTGCACTGTTGCCCGGCCTCCTGGTAGGGGCTCCGAGGGGCGGCAGGTCCTGCTTGCAGGCTTGCCCCGGACCCCCAGAGCGGTTTCCTTCTCTGTGAGCGCGGGAGGAGCCCGACGGACGGTGGACGACCCCGAGAAGGGCCAGGTGCCGTGTCCCCTGTCCCCGCGCGTGGTTCAGGCGGGGGCGGCCAACCTGGAGCTGGGGGTCGCCTCCCGCGGAGTCTGGCGCTGGTCCCTGCCGGCGCTGTTCGCGCTGGATTCTGCCGCTTGGACTGTCGAGCTGGCCTGGGCCTAGCTGGTTCTCTGGTCTTCTGGGTCCCAGAGGAGCCCCGCAGCGTCCCCCAGCCCTGGGTGCCCTGAATCTGCCCGATGCTGGTTCTCTGACAGGGGACCAGCCAGGAGGTTAGCTGGGTCAGCGAGATGTTGCAGCCCGGACAGCCTTTGGGATGGCGATGAGAGCGGTGCCGCTACACCAGCTTCCCTGGACCTTGGGGTTCGCCCCTCACCCCGGTACCCAAGTCCAGGACTGCGGGCTCCCGGCTAAGCAAGGGCGCCTAGAAAAGGCGGGGCCTTGTCAAGCAAGGGCAGCAACCGCTGGCGAGATTGGGCACAGTCCTGGTCCTAGAGTAGCATACCGGCTGCAACAGTGTACTCTGTGTGTGCTCGGGGTCCTCCTCTCCATTTCCAGCTTCAGGGTGGAGTGCCTAGTCCCACTACCAGCTGCGGGGCGCGGGGTCCTCCTCTCCATTCCCACTACCAGCTGCGGGACACGGGGTCCTCCTCTCCATTCCCAGCTGCGGGGCACGGGGTCCTCCTCTCCATTCCCAGCTGCGGGCGCGGGGTCCTCCTCTCCATTCCCAGCTGCGGGGCGCGGGGGTCTCGTCCCCATTCCCAGCTGCGGGGCGCGGGGGTCTCGTCCCCATTCCCAGCTGCGGGGCACGGGGTCCTACTCTTCATTCCCAGCTGCGGGGCGCGGGGTCCTACTCTTCATTCCCAGCTGCGGGGCGCGGGGGTCTCGTCCCCATTCCCAGCTGCGGGGCGCGGGGTCTTAGTACCAGTTGCAGGGCGCGGGGCTCTCTTCCTCAATCCTAGCTGCAGTGCCCAGACCCCTCTTCCCTGTTTCTAGCTGAAGGCACCTCCTCCACTCCCAGCTGCGTGCCGCGCGGCTTGAGGGAACGCTGACACCCACTGCTTTCGTCCCACCTTCCTCCGCTCCTGCACTCCCCGCAGCCTCAAACAGTCCCCAGGTTCAGCTGAGAAAGGCTGTGCAGAAAGGCAGCCATTATACACTGTCGGTGCAAGCAAAACTCAGCGAGTGTGTGTGTGTGTTTGTGTGTGTGTGAGAGACAGAGAGAGTGCAGCCATTATACACTGTCTGCAAACAAAACTCAGCGTGTGTGTGTGTGTGTGTGTGTGTGTGTGTGTGTGTGAGAGAGAGAGAGACAGAGTGCCGGGCCTGAGAAGCACAATGGGAAGCTTCCTATGGGAAGCTTAATGCCTTTTCATTAGTTAACAGAATCGTTTAATGCGTTTGCATTAATTATAAGCTTTCAGGCTGATTTTCGTTCTTACAAAAAATGTGCAGTCGCTTGTTCGTATTTTTATGATGATTAAGTATTTATATAGTCTTTTCACCAATTTTTACGATTACTTTAAAATACTTTTGTATGGTTTGCTCACCTGTTTTATTATACCGGGTTTATTTTTGCAATTATTAGTAAAAATCCAATAAAATATTATAATTTATTATTTTTATGGTTAGTGTATTATTATATTATTAATAGCAGTACAATATTACTTATTTTATTAAAATTTTCAGCCTTTTTTATCATATCTCATTCATTTTTATCATTATTAGTAAAAATCCAATAAGATATTCTTCTTATTTACCATTTTTATCACTCTTATTACATTACTAGTAGTAATATATTGGTGTTCTTTTCATATAATAGTATCTTTTCACATATTTTTATTGGATTTTTTAAACAATTGTTAGTAATAATCCAATAAAATATTCTTATTATTAGTTTTATTATTATTTTTATGATCTTTTCATTTATTTGTACTGTATTGCATTTGTTTTTGTCATTATTATAAAAATCCAAAAAAATTCTTATTAGCATTAGTACTATTTACTCTCTTTAATATTTTAAAATATTTTTATTATATTGTATTTATTTTTATACTTATTAATAACAAGCAAATGAAATACTACGATTATTACTATCCTTTTCATTATTTTTTACCTATTTCCCTTATTTCGGATTTATTTTTAAGATTATTAGTAACAATCCAATAAAAGATTTTTATTCTTGATTATTTTTATTTCCTTTTCACCTAATTTTTTATATCGCATTCATTTTTATCATTAGCAAAAATGCAATAATATAATTTCTATTATTTTATATTTTTATTATTAATGTTACTATTTATTGTTTGTATAATTTTTCACGTATTTCTATTATGTCGGATTAATTTTTACAATTATTAGCAACAATCAAATGAAATACTAAGATTATTAGTATTATTGTTTAATTTTTTATTATCTTTTCACCTATTTTTATTATATCACATTTATATTTATCATTATTAGTAACAATTATAGAAAATACCATCCGTAAAAACCAATATCCGTGAGACCAAAAAATAAAAATAAATAAAAATAAAATAATAAAAAAAATAAACTCCAATCCGGGGGTCGCCTCCGGGGACGTCACGCGAGCGACGCCGCAGCCATCTCTTCCGGGGTTCGTGTGGGCTACGACGTCACTGCGCGCGACGCCCGTTCCCGAGTGTGCGGCTGTGACGTCACCGAACCGAGCCGGGCGCCGACGTCGATCAATCAATCGATCGGATGCTTGATCGTTTCACTCAGAGTCAAGGGGAAAAGAGCGCGCCCGCCATCTTGTCTGTGGGCGACGTCGCCGCCCCGCCGCCATCTTGTGTGAGGGCAACCCGCGTCATTCGGTGGCCATCTTGTGTGTTGGCAACGACGTCGCTCTGGCACCATCTTATCTGTGGGCGGGTCAATAGTGCGGCCGCCATCTCGTCTGTGAGCAACCGGTTCTCACAACCGGCGTCTTGCCGGTGGGCCAAGTCACCGCGCCGCTGCCATCTAGTCTGTGGGCAACGTGGCCGCGCAGCAGCCATCTTGTTCTTGGTTGACTGATTCTCAGAGCTGCCATCTTTTGTTTGGGCAACGACGCCGCTCAGCCGCCATCTTGTGTCTTGGAGCGCACGTGGACGCCCCGTCCTCGCTTTTATACGTCGTGACGCGGAGGCCGAGCCCCCCGGCATGCGTGCGTGCGTGCGGCGGCGGGCGGTGGACGATGGCGGCGGCGGCGGGAGACGCGGATTCGCCCGAGGCCCGAGTCGCGGACACGGCGGCGGAGGAGGAGGAGGAAGACGCGGATAGCGACCTGGATGTTGACCCCGGCGGCGACCCAGATGGCGAACCCGCGGAGCTCTGCGAGCGCGGCCCGACCTCCCTGCCTTCCACGCGCGCGGCCGACCCCGCCCCACGCCAGCTGGGCCTGCCCACGGCAACAGGCCACGCCCCTCGTCTGCTGACCCCGCCCGTGACCGCAGGCCACGCCCCCCGCCTGTTATCCCCGCCCATGGCCATTACGGGCCCCACCTGTCGCTTGCTGGCCCCACCCCCGAAAACAGGCCACCCTCCAGAGCGTCAAAGGGACCACGCCCATCGCCTGCTGGCCCCGCCTCCAGCCTCAGGTCACGCCCCCCGCCTCCTAGCACCGCCCACGGCCACCAGCCACGCCCCCCGCCTGCTGGCTCCGCCTCTGCACGCCCGCCACGCCCCCACCAGCATGGACGCACCTGACCACATTCCTCTAGTCTGTGTGGCCTCTGTCGCAGAGCAAGCCCAGGCTGGACGGGTGAGCAATCGGGTATCGATCAGCTATCGGGTATTGATTGGTTATCGGTTATTGATCAGTTATCGGTGGTGGCCCGTTAACGGTCGGTTATCAGCACTAATCAGGTGTCGTGTATTGACCAGTTTTTGGATACTGATTGGCTATTGATTCGATCTTCATTGCTTATCAGTGACTGAACTGTACCAATTGCTTATCTTCACTGATTGTTTATTAATTTTTGGCTATGGATCAGTTGTGGGTTATTGATTGACTATTGATCAGTATTAGTTATCCATCAATTATTGGCTACCGATTAATTATTGCCTACTGATGGGATATTGGTCATTGATCAGTTATTGACTATTGATCAGTTACCGTTCACTTATCGGTTGTTGATTGGTGATTGATTGCCTATTGGTATTGGCTATTGATCAGTTATTGGTCACTGATCAGGTATTCATCGGTTATCCGTTATTGCGTGGTTATCAGATATTGGCAATTGATCAATGTTGGTCAACGACCACTTATTGGTAACCGATCAGTTATTGCCTATTGATTGGCTATTGGCTACTGATCATTTATCAGTTATCGATTGCCTGCCAATCCCTCTCTCTGTCCCGCAGCTCGAGCTGGAGAATGGCCTGGGGCAGCTGGGCCGGCGTCGGGCAGAGCTGGAGGCGCAACTGGCAAAGCTGACACAGACGAGCCATGACGTGGAGGTCAGATGGGGGACTCAGGGTCAGTGGGGTCGGAGGGCATGTGGTCAGTGGGGGTGGTCCGGATGGAACATTCTCTCTCCCCCGCAGGAGAGTGCCTCGCGCCAGGAGGCCAAGTTGGCAGAAGAATGCGAACTGCTCGTGAGCGTCATCCAGCAGCGCCGCCAGGCCATCAGCACCAAGATACAGGAGGGCAAGGTGCACTTCCTGTGGGGGAAAGGCACTTCCTGAGGGGGAGCAGGCACTTTCTGTATGGGAAGAGGTACTTGTTTAGGGGGAACAGGCACTTCCTGTGTGGGTGGATGTGTTTCCATTAGGGGTGTGGCGACTTCCCTTTGGGGCCCTGTCACTTCATCTGGAGTCCGGACACTTTCTGTGGTGCGAACGGCTGCTTCCTGTGTGCAGCGTGTCACACGCTGACTTCCTTGCTGCCTGTTTCCCATCCTGGACTTCCTGTCCTCACTTCCAGTCGCTCCTGATTTTCCATCTATAACTTCATTCCCTAGTTTCCGTGTGTGACTTCCTGTCCTCTCCCACTTCCTCTCCCTGATTTCCTGTCTCTGATGTTCTCTCCATCTCTCTGACTTCCTCTCCATCCCCACTTCCTGTCCATCAACCTGACTTCCTGTCCGTTTCCCTGACTTCCTATCTGCCCTGCTTCCTGTCCCCACCCCCAGGCCGTGCGCTTGCGGCGTCTGTCCCAGCTCGTCTCGCACCTCAAACAGAGCCTGGAGAGCTCAGCGTCCCTCGCAGCCCAGGCCGAGCGCACGCTGCGAGAGACCGACCCCGCCCTCTTCCTGCAGACAGCACGCGAGCTGGCCGAGCGGTGAGTGTGGGGTGACGTCACCATAGGGCTGGGGAGGAGGTGAAGTCACCAGGCGATTAGAGAGGGTGGGACGTGACCTAACAGGGCAGTCAGGGATGGTGAGAGGGGAAGTGGCATCACTGGTCTGTCACAGACTTGGGAGACAGGAAATGATCTCACTGGACAATATGCAAGGGAAGATGGGAACTTAACGTCAAGGGAGGGCATAAAGTGATGTAACCGGGCTATCAGGGAAGGGTTGGAAGTGACGTCACACTTTCTGTACCCTGCCCATAGTGTCTCCACAGCAACTGCATCATCCCCGGTGCTGCTGCCCACTGGCCCCGCCCCTGACGCCTTCGACACACTCGCCCTCGACTTCTCACGGGAGAAGGAGCTGCTGGCGGCACTGGACGTACTCACAGGTGGGTGAGCATCCGGGACCTTCTGGCCTCCTGCCTTTCCGGAACATTCTGCAAGTTTCTTCAATCAATCAATAATCATCAATAAATATCACAATTATAATTTAAAATATAAATAAATAAGTTAATATACAATATAAGTAATATAAGTTCTAATAGAAATATCTGAAGAATGATTTAAAGGTTAAGTGATATAAAACAATGTAATCATCAAATATCTAAATGATAATTTAAATATTAAATAGTAAAAAATGAAGAAATAATTAAATATCTAAACAAGGATTGGAATATTAATAAATACTATGAATAATTAAATAATGTAAACATTGAGTGATAAACAATATAAAAATGAATATAAATAATATAAAAATGAGCAAATTGAAATAATTAAGAATCAACAAATAAAATGAATTTGAAATAAATATCAAAATAATGACTTAAATATTAATAAAAATATAAAGAAATATCTAAAAAATCATTTTTTAAATGAACTTTTTAAATATATTTTGACAATCTTTGCATAGTTAATTAGGGTAAAAAGGTTCAAGGGCTACAGGAAAGTGGGTAAGACTATTATTATTTACATATTGTTTCTTTCATGTTTACAGGGGGGTATTAAGGGATAAGGCCCACCCAATTTCCCACCCTCCCCATGTCCGGGATGTAGGGTATGCTCTGAAGTTCTTCCTCAAGTGGTTTTGATATTTCAACAGTTATGAATTGCTGCCAATCTTGCCACTCCAAGCACTATGAGGTCCTTGAAGAATCCACTGATTGACATAGTCCATCATAGAGTCTCTGTTTGCCCCGTATTTCACTGCCAAAATATAGCTGAGATGGTTGGTTGACTTGTCATGTCTTCTCTCTTTTCTTGGTTAGGGATCTGAGTCCAGCATTTTGATTGGGGTGATCTCCAAAGAAACTTTGTCTGAGGTGTTCTCAAACCAGATTCTTGTATGTGCTAGCATAGCTGGTGGTTGCAATTGCTGGGTTGGTTCTGTTTTCACTTGCGATTCCACTGGAACCAATGGGTGTTGCAGTCCAGGCTGGTTCTGCCCAGCACATACTCGGCCTTCTCATAAACCAGTGTGGGCTGCAGCCTAGTTGGAGCGACCCACAATAATCCCCACCAGGCCCGTCCCCCTGCCCTGGTTTGCCAGTATGTGTAGCAGACTAGTCCAGTCTGTCCCACACCCCATTCCACCCCAGCCACTGTCCTAGTTTTATGCTCTCCCATGGAAGTGGTAACCCAAGAGGGAGGAGCCCACTATGTCCCTCCCAGGCCTCTCCCACTCCTGGATTATGCACTCTCCAGGTGGTTCTGTGGTTTCACTTGACAGATTTAGCCCCCAGTGCCAGCTTCTGCTAGCTGATGTGCGGCTAAGCCCAAACAACTCTTACCCACTCTAATTTTGTTTGCACCAGTAGGAATAATGAGCCCAGCCTGGCTTTTCCCTGATCTAGTCCACAGGAGGTGCACAGGTGTTGCAGCCCCGCCTAGTCTGGTCTGCCCCCATCCCAGCCCATGCTCTCCTGCGGGAGTAGCTGTCCAGCAAAGGAACCCTCCCTTATTCCCTTGCCAGCTCTGCCCCCTCCCTTCCTGGTTCTCTCGCGTGGTGGTTGGGTGCTGAGGTCACATATGGCACAGGCAACCTCACCTTGATATTCCGTATTGGGGCTGCTTTTGTTGTGACTGAATCTGCTCCCGACCCACACTGTTCTGGTGCTTGGGTTTGCCAGTGGATGACGTGGACAGATTCAGCCTGGTCTTCCCCTGACCCCTACCAATTGTATGCCAGTGGGTAACTTTCCATGGTCTGTTCTGGGCTGTTTCCTATCATTAAACAATCATTTCAAGGTGAAATAATAAGCTAAACAATTACTTTCTTATGCTTTTTAAGAGTTTTTTTATTTTATTTTGGTTATTTTTAGTCCTATTTCTGTGTTTATTAGTTTATTAACCTTCCAATTATCTTCCTCTGATTGATGTTCCCCTGAAAACAATCTGCCTGCTTAACTATCTTCTCATTAACGATTTTTAATATTTCATGATCTTCATATTCATTATAATCATTAATTATTATCTGCCGCCCTCTTCTTATTAAATTTTTCTTCTTAAGTTATTACCTCCTCTTATCAAATTTTCTTTGAAATTTTATTTTCTCATGAATCAATCTTTGCATTCAATTAAGTAATTGTCATGCAAATTATTAGAATAATTAATTTATTATCTTCTAGTGTTTAATTTCCTGGTATTCTATTTCCTATATTAAACATTTAATTAATTATTAATGTTATTTCTATTATCTCCCCATTAACTGACCTTTGTTCATTCTTATGAATTGATCTTGATGATGTATTAGCTGTTAATGATTGACGCTGATCGTCTTGATAATAATAAATTCCTGATCATCCTAAGGCTCATTGATAAAGTGATAATAATAATAAGTATTGTTATTATTAAGTCCTAATAATAGTAATAATAATAAAGTCCTGATCATCTTAATCATCAGTGACTAAGTTCTAATAATAATTAATAATTAATAATTAATGATTAGATGCTGTTCAGAATAATGACATGGACTGTTTCATCATAGTAATCAATTATTCATGCTAATAATGTTAAGATAATGTCATATTCATATAAATAATATTGTTAATAGTAAAAAATAATGTAATATAATACAGTATATAATATTAATAAAATATTAATAATCATTAATAAAGAATAATAAAGTCCTCATCCTAATAATAATGATTGAATGCCAGTAATATTAATGAAGAGATTCTGTCTTCATGACCGATTATTTGGTGCTAATAATGATAGTTATCATTGATAAGCAATTGTTAACTGTTGATAATACTAATATAATCTTGATAACTATCAATTATACTAAATATATGATAATTATTGATAATAAAATACTCAACAATGATAATATTCTGATTATGAGAAGCAATTATTAAATGCTGATAATAATGAATGATGAAATATTAAATTTTAACACTATTAATTAATTATAATTCATATGCATCAATTTCTATCGTTTTAATGGAAAAAGCATGTGAACAACTTGGACACGACGTGTCTTTCGTTTTTCTTGCACCGTTTATGCATAATTATGCAGATATGTTTGTGACGTCAGGCTAACCATCTGTCTTTCTCTGTGCCCCTTACCCCACACCGACCCGTGATGACGTCATGATGACCTCATGCCTGTCCTGACCCCACGATGACTCCGTGATGACGTCACGTCCACGCTGATCCCACAATGACCCTGTGGTGACCTCACGCCTGCGCTGACCCCACGATGACCCTGTGATGACGTAACTCCTGTTCTGACCCTGTACTGACCCTGTGATGACCCTGCGTCCACCCCAGTGCCTGCCCCACCCCGCCTTCGCCCTGAGCTCTGCACAGCATCCCACGATGCAGTGACGCTGCACTGGTCCTGCGACGACGCCGCCCATGTCGCATCCTATGAGCTGCGCTATGGCCTTGCAGAGCCAGGGGCTGGGGGTGAGACTGGACCCCCGAACCCCAACCCCGCCCTTGTTTGGCTGGCCTTCCCCCCCTTCACCCCCCCCCCCCGTCCTCTGGGCAGAACATTCCAGAACAAAAATCAGAAAAAAGAAAAAAAAATAACGTTCCAGAAGATTCTGCAACAAACAAAAAGAACATAGAAAAAACTCACGACCTTCTGGAACAATCCGTCACAAAGATCAGGAAAAAAAAAACCCATGATTTTCAGGAACAAAAAAAACATGAAGAAAACAAATTTAAAAACAGAAAAAAATCCTTCGCATTCCAGAATGTTCTGGCCTGGCTATGACCCTCCATGAGACTTCACCCCTCCATGGGGGACAGAACCTACCCAGACCCCACCCTGCCTGCAGGCCCCGCCCCCTCCCTTGACCCCGCCCACAGACCCGACCCTGCCCCTGCCCCTCTGTGACCCGTCCTTCCCCCTGACCCCCTCCTTCCCGCAGGCCCCGCCCCTGACGCCTGGCTGCTGGTCCCCGACGTCCGTCAGACCCACTTCACCGTTCACGGGCTGCAGGCCGGCAGCCGCTACGCCTTCCGCGTGCGTGCGCTCAACCCAGCCGGCGGGCGTGACGGAGAGACGGCCCGGCTACGCACACACAGTGAGAGGGGTCGGGGGTCTCAGGGTCACACAGGGGTTGACGGGTTCACCAGAGGGCTTGGAGTGTCTGGGGTCACAGTGACGTCCCAGGGTGAATTCAGGAGTCACGCTGACCTTTGGGGTCACGATGATGTCATGGGTGGGTTTGGCGCTCAGGGGTCACAGTGATGTCCTGGTTGGTAAATCCTGCGTCACAGTGGGGTTGGGGGTCAGTTGGTTATATCACCAACCACCCTGTTGACATCACTGTTGACCCTATTGGCCACCCGATGACATGGCATCATTGATGACATAACTAACATCCCAATAACATTACTAACAGCCCGATGTCGTCACTGACATCCCCAATGACGTCCCCGCCCAGGCCAGCCCTTCAAGCTCGACCCTGAGTCAGCGCACAAGAAGCTGCGCGTGTCACGTGACCAGCTGACAGTGGAGCCAGTGTCGTCGTTGTCTTGGCGAGGTCACAATCCCCAGTGGGCGGCACCCAGTGTGGCCGGAAACGTCGTCTTGGACAGCGGGCGGCACTACTGGGAGGTCCTGCTGAGCGCGGGTGCCTGGTGAGCCACTTCCTGTGGGGGAATGGGAACTGCCTATGGGGGAATGGGAACTTCCTGTGGGGGAATAGGAACTTCCAGGGAACCATCATTTGACTTCATGTGTCACTTTACACTAGGGGCATGCTCACTTCCTGCCCATCTCCCTTTGCCTCCCTGTGACTTCCTTTCTGAACAATTATGGTGTCCCTTCCTATGTGCTGACTTCCGGTCCATTCCATGTGACTTCCTGTGTCACTTCCTGTCTGTTGCACACAGTCCCGTCCTGCTACTGACTTCGTGTCCATTCCTGCGATTCCTCTGCCACTTCCTGTCCATTCCCTGCGACTTTCTGTGTCACTTCCTGACCGCTAGGGGCAGAGAACCTTCCTGTTGCTCACTTCCTGTCCACTCCCTGCAACTTCGTGTCTGTTCCCTGTGACTTCCTGTTGGCTTGTGTTTCTTCCTTCTCTGCACGCTGATTTCCTTCCTTCCCCATCTCTCTTCCTGCAGGTATGCGGTGGGACTGGCCTACACATCGGCACCTCCCCAGGAGTGGGCGGGGATTGGCGCTGCGTCCTGGGCCCTGCTGCAGCGGGCGGGTGCGTGGGTGGCACGGCACGCAGGGCGCGAGTGGGCACCAGAGGCCACCTCAGGGTTGCGGGCGTTGGGGTCACAGACGGGGTCACAGGGTTCACGGGCAGGTTCACGGGGGTCACGTACTGGGTTGCGGAGGCTCGGAGTCCTCCTGGACTTCGACGCTGGCGCCCTCGCCTTCTTTGACGGCCCGGCCCGACTCCACGTGTTCCGTGTCACTGCCTTCGCACAGCCCGTACGCCCGACCTTCGCCCTCGACGCCCGGCCGCTCAGCGTCCGCACAGGGCTCCCTGTGCCCGAGCACGCTGACCACGCCCCCTGAGGTCAGGACACGCCCCTTGACCCCACATGGCTCTTGATGTCTTCGGACACGTCGCCAACGGCAAGCCATGCCCCATGCCACGGTGAGGTCACAGGCCACACCCCCACAGCGACACCAGCAGCCTCAACTCTGCCCGTCTCCCCGGCCACGCCCTCCCAACCCCCCCTTCGACAGCAAGCACTGTGTATCCTGTCCCCTCTTTAGGGTAGGAAACACCCACTTCGCCTGCTTCCATCGGGCTTGTTAGCCACGCCCCTCATTAGCATATGCCCTATGTCTACACCTCTACTTCCATTTCCCCGCCCGCTTATTACCATAAGCCCCTCCTCTCGTGACCCACCGAGGGCATGTTGGTCATGCCCTGCAGTAGCATAAGCTCCATCACCTGGTCCTCTGATTTCATCCTCATTGCCCCCTCCTTAGCATAGGCCCCGCCCCAGTCTACCCCAGCCTGTCTCTTTAGAATCCAGGAGGCCCCACTCTTGCACAAAGGGTTTCCCAGCACCCCTGCAGCTCCGGGTTCTTTTCTTCCTAATATTTTATGGATTTTTGTAGTTTTTTCCGAGTTTTTTTACAAAAAGAAACTGAAAAGAAGCCTCGGTTTCCTCTCGCTCCATGGCGCCCCATGCACGTGAGCCTCATTAGCATACGCGTGGCGGGAAGTTATGCAAATGAGTGACACGTGACACAGCACCAGAGTCCAACGGCAGAAGGATTTATGTATGATTGCATTCACATCTTGTGCATATCAGCTTCTTCATATGTAGATGCAAATGAGGGAGCCTATCGCACAAGGGGAAAGGGAAAAGCAAAGTGCCTCATTTCCATCTCATTTACACACAAAAGGCCAGATCACTCCATGCAAATGAGGGCACCGCCTTAGCAGAAAAGTGGAGATTAAGCAAATGGTGCCATCAGCACAGTGTCAGGAGCATTAGCATACTATCTGCATAGCAACTACTCCATTAGCATCTCATTTCCATCCATCCTTTCCATCGTGCTGATCAACTCATTTGCATCTCATATGCATATGAAAGCCCCGGTCCCTCCGAGTTTCTTAACTTTCAACTCGGCTCATCTCCATACTCATGGATTCATTACCATGCTCCCCAAACAATCGCCATCGCCAGCACTCTATTTGCATCTGAAGAATCCATTAGCATCTCATCTGCATACCCTACGTCACATGGGCCTGTGAACAATGACATGTGCATGACATTCCTGATCAAGATGAGTCACTTCCTCTCATGGAAGTCACTTCCTATCTGTGTAGTCACATCTGGTCAAGAGAGACTTCCTCTCGAGGCACAGTGACTTCCTGTCTGCAAAGTCACATCCATTCAGGAAAGACATTCCTGAGAATTAGTCACTTCCTGTCTAGGGTTAGGGTTAGACACAGGTCTTCCAGTGCAAAACTACTCCACCTGGGTCACTAAATTCAGTGGTAGCTGAAAATGGCTTGGGTGCTGAACTTGTCTCTGGATGTGCAGTTCTTAGCGCCTGGACTGAGGATCTACATCGTTGTTTTGTGTGGGTGTTCAACATGCTTGATTTTATCTTTTAGGGCTCAATGGGCATTGGACCAGAAGTGACCAAACAGGGTTTCTAACATAGATGTAACTCAAGCTGATGAATCTCACAGCCCCGCCAACAGCCCCTACCGGGTCCCCTAGTATGGTGGCAGCGATAAAGGGTGTGCTGGTTGGCCCCATGCACTCTAGCGGTACTCCAGCCTGGTTACATTTGGGAGCCAGCGGATACCTACCCACCCCTGCAGCTGCCTGCCTGCTCACTTGCAAGCCTCCAGGCCCAGTCTCTGAGCAGCACACGAGCCAGCCTGCAGCTTGGGAACTTTGTCACACTGTGTCCTGGGCTCTCCACCCGCTTGCTTCCCCTTGCCTGCTCCAGAGCACTCTACAGCTACAGCAAGGCTGCCAGCAGGTGGAGTCAGACAGCCAGCACCAAGGAACAAAGGGACAGCACGCTGGATGAATGCAGCCAGGCAATGAATCCGAGAGGCAGGGAAATGTGTGTAATCTCCCTCCCCTTGTAGGGGATACCGGCTGCTCCCGTCAGCCAGGTCGCTTGCCTTGCCTTGCCTTTCATTTATAACCAAACTGTGTTGTGACTGTCCCTGGTGAAATGTGAACATTCTGTTTTGATGCATGTAACACCAGGTCACATGGATTGGGGAGAATAGTGTTGGAGTAGTGAGTGACCACGCATCTGCTGTGACAGGATAAATCTGACCTATCAGCACATTCTTGGGGGAAGGGAGGATATACTTGGTCACACACAGGTAAAAGGAAAGGCAGGCAGAAAATAAAAAGAAAACACTGACATTGAGAGAGAAAAGGTGGGGGAGAGAGAACGAGAATGAAAACTGAAAGGAAGGTAAAAGTAAGAGTCAATTAAAAAAAAAAACCCACAGGAAGACAAAAACTAGGAAAGGAGAAAGACAACATAAAGGGAAGCAATGAAAACATTAGGGAAAAAACAAAAAAATGGCCAGACAGACACAAGTGAAAGAGATGGGGGAAGAAAATAAATCCAGAATGAGACCGCGAGAGAAAAGCCTCTAGAGATTGAAAGAGAAGAAACAAGTAAAGAAGGACCTAGGAAAGGGGAGAGAATGTAAGGATGAAGAATGTCAAATAAAGGTGGGAGTCAGAAGTGAAATTCTATAAGACCTAGGGGAGTTGGAGAAGGAGAGGAGACAGTGAAAAGGAGAAAGCAAAATAAAGAGAGGAAAGCGGGAATCAGCAATCAAAACATGAAAAAAATAAAGAGAGAGACAGTTTCACAGCCCCGACCAGGTCGCCTAGCAAGGTGGCAGTGATAAAGGGTATGCTGGTCGATCCCATTCACTCTAGCAGTACTCCAGTCTGGTCAAATTCGGGAGCAAGCAGACATCTACCCACCCCTGCAGCTGCCTGCCTGCTCACTTGCAAGCCCCGCACTCAAACCTCCACCAAGCCATCACTCAGCAGGCTGGCTTCCAAGTAAATCAAACACACGCTTTAAGTGTTTGTTTTCTCTCACCTGGCTCGGCACAATTGCACTCACCTTTGCGGTGTAGCCACCAAATGTTGCCACCTGGTTCCCTAATTACTGCACCCCTTAGGAACGTTTACTGGATTTCGACAACCTGGTGTTGAATGCCTTTTTTGGCCTCACTGAAGGCAGCAAAATAAGATTTCCACCACCACCACCATCACCCCCCAAACAGTGTGGAACATTGAAGTGGGCAGAAAACTAGTTACATTTTCCTTCAATGTGAAAGCCAGGAATGTTCTTGCATGTGTTTTCTTATTTTTAACACTCATTTATTTATTCATTTGCAAGTCAATCATGGGAGATAGAGAGATTTGTGAGCAAGTTTGTTTGGAGCAGGGAAGGGAGGAGCGGATGTGTCAGAAGGAGATAGGAGGAAAGAAGAGAGGGGATAAGAGAGAGGAAGAGAGCAGGGCAAGGATGAGCAAAAGAGTGAGTTCTTTGAAGAGATTCTTCCACCCACAAGTTCCTTCCCTTTTCTCTTTGTCGCTGTGTCCTTCCAAGAAGCAGACATAGATGACAGAGGATGGGGAGAGCTAGAGAGCAAGCGAGGGAGCCAAAAAATGTTGAAACCGTGGTTCCACCACCGCCGTGACAACATTGCTGTTTTTCTTTGTTAAAGAAAAAAAGGAGAGAGAGAGAGAGAGAGAAAATCTTCCATCACTTCACCAGTCAGTTCCGGACTTCTTCCTCCAAATGCAGGCCTTGAGAACTCAGAACTTTGGTGAACAGATTATTCCAGAAACTATGGAATCCTGGTTCTCAGTGCCACACACCTCTGTTTAGGATGCAAGCAGGTTTTTCAACAGCTTTTGCCTCAGACCTGTGCATGTGTGTGTGTGTGTATGTGAAAACTAAGCATTTCTGACTTAATGTGCACAGAACCTCAACATCAACAACTAAACCAATGGGCCTCGGAGTCCCGTCCAAACTTGTTTATGTGGCACTTTAACGAGATATTGAGCCGAAGCTCAGAGACAGAGAAGTGAGGGAAAAAAAAATAATTAAATAATGTTTAAAAAATAGGTGGTGAAAATCACAAATGTAAATGCGAATGATCTGTATTCTGGGAGTGAGTAAGTGAGTGAGTGAGTTGAATTTACCGACACTGTCTGGGGCACCTTTGTGTCAGGATAGACAATGATGGGGAGTGGTGGTGGTGGCGGGTGGAGGGGAGGGATGTCATTTCCAGTGTTCTCTAACCTAAGGGAAACTTGTAGGAAAAGTAGCATGCTGCGCACCACGGTCACGAGAGCCTGATAGGCACATGTCCTAAACTCCACACACATGATTCCCATCACCTTTGATTCTGGCGCTCTTTCACCAAGTTTTGCGGGATGAGTAGAGAAATCAGAACTTTCGTGAATGAGCAGAGGGAGCATTCCAGACGGTTCGGAATGCTGGGTCTCGGTGCCACACGACTGTGTTCAGCATCTTTCATTTCCACCTATATCGCGGGGTTTCATGGGCAGTAGAGCGCTCTTTGCAGACTCTGGGGTAGGTGGGCATGGTGGCATGATAGCGGCACTGGCACTGAAGTCCAGGCCGCTCTAGGCAGGTCTGAAACAATATCCCTCTCTCCGTTCCAGCAGAAGCTGGCCCAAGGGATTTGGGATCCTGCCCACAGCACAAGCAGCCAGTTGTCCCAGCCAGCAGAGCCAGTACCATGGACACGGTGAGGGTCAGGGAATCAAACACCAACAGGAGACCAGTAGTGGTGGAAGAGGTCTCTCTCTGGCCTCCCTTTATTCAGCCATATATACTTTTCCCCCAAGCCTCTAGCAGAACAATCGGATGCTAATGAGTCTGACAGACCAGGTGCCACTCTCCTCCAAGCCCATTTCCTGCAGGAGCCAAGCTTAACAAATGCTAATCAACTCCTTAGCCCACAACAGATCCCCCTTTTTTGTTTTAAAGCAGACTTGTCTAGGCCTGTCTTAGGTTGTGGACTCTAGGTTATCAGCCTTACCCGTCATTGGGAATCTCCGTAGCATGACGGAGCCCCTGTCTTAGGTTGGTCAGTGCCCGGTCCATCTTACCCATCACTGGCTGCCATCCAACGCGCTGTCTACTGCAGCTGCACAAACCATACTTGGGGAGGTTGGTTACCCTGTTCCATGGCTAGGAGTGATTTACCTTGGTAGCAACGAGCAGGCAGCAATTCTCGGGCTAGAGAAAACATAGAACTACACAGGTGAAACATACATATAGGCATAATGGGAGACAAGAGGCCCTGACCATAGAAACATCTTAGTTTGGTAGCATGTGCAGACAGCAATTCCCGGGCTTGGAAAAACATTTTGCACTTCACAGGAGTTACACACAAAGAGGCATATGGTGGAATACAGGAGGCCTAGACCAAATCTCACAGCATCTGCTGTTCTTAACCAACACTTCAAACCGTAATTACAGCATAAGCGTGCCCACCCTTCATGTTCATAGTAAAGTCCTGTTGTTCCATAACTCTGGCAGTCTGATCTGTGACCTTGATCACTGTCACCACGATAGCAGGTGGTGGCGGCTGCTGATGTACTGGTTAAGATGATCACCATTATGCCAAAGTCTCTTTTGAGCTTGTCAGGCCAACAGAGGTCTCTCCATGAGTCCCAACAGGCACAGGCAGGATTCAGGGTGGCTGCAGGATAAAAGCAGAATCTCAATAGCCAGTCCAGCATGCTGTCAGGGTGCACCGGAACTTGGTATCATTCACTTTAGAGGCCTTTTCTGTATGTAAGAGAGAAACATAGGGATAATACAGGCAGACACAAGCACAAAATTCAAGGAGCTGAGGTACATCCACGTGAGCGAGTCATCAAGTCCAGAGGAGAGATGGAACTGATAAATTCCATAGGAATAATTGTATTCCTAAAGAAGGAAAAACGGGGTGCATGCCAGTGCATGTCGATACCCCACAAAGCTGCCACATAGAAAAGGTGGAGATTTTTTTTTCCCTTGTTAATGACAGGGGGATAATAAGAAAAAGCACAGGCAGAAATTGAGCTATTATAAAGGTTGGGCCAGACCCCCAACAGCTGGGGTCACACACCAGACAGTCTGATAGTCTGGTTTAAGGTGAAACTGGCAGGAAATCCATAAACAAAGAAAATTCCTGGTTTCCATGGCTCCTGGCCTTGGGACAAAAGGCCACAAAGGTGTCAGACATAGGACATTCCAGGCCTAGGGCAGATGTGTATTACTTCTTCCTGCCCTCCTTTCAATGATGAAGAGATCAGCCTGAGGCCCTCCCACAATGGCCAGAGGTAGTGGCCAATACTTCAGGTGGGGAATTGATATGTTAATAGCATCCTTGTCCCTTGGAAGAGACGTGCTCTGGTGAATCTAAGACATTTTGAGAAAATTACTTGGGGACCCAGAATACCCTGACTGCCTACTACCCAGTCTAACTCCTCTCTCAATAAGACAAAGAAAAGATAAAGAGAGGGGTGCTTACCAAATACTAATATACCTATATAAAGGTCGAATATACTTGCTTGTCCCATCGATATTCCGATTCAAATGCCGTCATCTTGGCTAGTACCTGAGCTTTCACAACACTCAGCAGCAGGAGCTTGCCGGACAAGCCTCTCAGGAATCCACCTTGGACCATTTTTGTTTTCTGGGAAAACACAAACTGATCCTTGCCCCCAAATGAGGACGGGATCTGGGCCTTGCCACTGACCAGTCAAGGGATCCTTCCACATCACATAACCCTTCTCTTTCTGAGACGGATTCCAGTGACGATCTGCAGCAGGCCGTCCTTCAGCATCCAATGTTAGAAAATTTAAGATAAATAATACAAGGTTCAAATGATCTCAGGGAGTGCTATACTCCCCATTTTTAGTTTTAGTAAGATAATTCTTGATAGTACGGTTGGCACTTTCCACAATACCTTGTCCTTGAGGATTTTAAGCAAGGAGACCTTAGGTCTGAGTTACCAGGTTGCTTACTCTTATGGGGACAGTATAGAGTGAAAACTGTCAAATAATAATCTTATTCAAAGTAAATGAGTTTGTAGCAAAGTTTTAAAATCATTTAGATACTTTCACAGTCCTATCAGAAAGCTCTGGAAGTATCTGCAGAATTCAGAGCGCAAGGCAACCTGCTTTTGCTATTGATATGCAAGTTATGTCCTGCCTTTTCAGCTGAGGATCTAGATAGCTGATGAGACAGATGTGTAAATTTACCTGCTTTTTAAAAATGTTCCCTACAGGAAGTTTAAGCTTAATTCACAAAAAGTTAGAACATTTTTTGACTAATAATGAGACAATAACACATTATTACAATTTTAAATAACTTATACAGAAAACAAACCTAAGACACAAATGTGAGCGCGCACACACACACAGACACACACTTTAGGAGACTTCAAAAATAGTAGTAGTAGTGTTCACCAGAAACCAGTAGCTGAAAAGCCATCAAGTAAGTAGCTTTGAACCAAGACCTTGAGAGAGA
The DNA here is from genome assembly GCF_017591425.1 of Ochotona curzoniae. Classification (NCBI taxonomy): domain Eukaryota; kingdom Metazoa; phylum Chordata; class Mammalia; order Lagomorpha; family Ochotonidae; genus Ochotona; species Ochotona curzoniae. The sequence continues at coordinate 26,766 of NW_024465364.1, read as the reverse complement.
AAAGTCACCATTATGAAATTCTTTTATCATAGTAAGAATGCGAATTTTAGTCTTTCCAGTAATACAGCTATGCTAAGAATACTTAGTGAATAATCAGATACAACTATAGAGCTAAATCATTAAAAGTGTGTAAACTAAAATTTAAACTTTCACAATTCCATAGGTGTGTACAACATTTTGACACGACAAAATTTTACTCCATTTAGCAATAATCTCAATCCAGTCAGCCTGATTAACTGTCTCCACAAAACAGGAGATAAATCCGTTGGCATTCCTGAGGCTTTATATGAATACCAAGGGAAACACTAGAATTGAAAACTTGAATTCTTGGATGCCTTTTTAAGGATGGCCAAAACTATCTGAAAGGTTTTTGTTGTTGTTAGTGTAACACCTTATAGATTAGACTCTGTTATTGACATGGAATCATCACTCAAATATCTTTAAAACAAATACAAAATCTTTACCAATTAAAGCAGTGAGAAATTTGATAACCAGCTGAAAACACCAGACTTATTTTAAACTATAAAAATGCTTTGTATACAATACCACATTAATTTAACTTATACCTTGAAATGTAATACTGCGTTAGAATTTACTTCTAAAACAAAATATTTGCGATAAAATTTCACATTTTTGAAAATATCACAAATGAAACTTTAAGAATCACAAGATATTTGCCTTGTATTACTTGTATTTCTTTGAATTCTAAATTCCCAAAAGTTGCCATGGTCATGGACATGCAGATGAAGTTTGCCTGCCAAACATTTATCACAAAAAAAGACCTTCCAAAGTACAATTTGCAGGCCTAGAGAACAAGTTCTGTAAAATCATTTTTCTTGACTTTACTTTCCGATCATATTATAAAGATATTTAAAAGGTGGACAACCAGGCAACAGAAAACTTAGGGTCAGTTAATGGAGGTCTGGATTGAGACCATCCAGGTCCTCTGAGGTCTTGGCCACACCTTCAGGTGGGTGGCACCAGCATTGCCCACCCAGTTCTTAACTAATTAAGAGACCACCAATGGGGAACATCTCACCTATAGGTTCCCCGCCCAACAAGGAGGGGTCAGGGAAGGCTTAAAACCCCTAGACCCTTCCTCAAACCTTTGGTGTCTCTCTCTCCCTCCTCTTTCGAGAGCACCCCACCTCCCGGCTTTTCTTCCGGAGGTACTTCCCTTTCCTTCCCTTCCCTGCTCCCTGGTCCCTTCGCAAATAAACTTTTCTGTTTGTAACAGATTCCTGGCTTTTTATTTCTATACTAAGCTGAGGAAAGAACCCACCGGGCATTTCTGGTAACATATTTTCCCTGGCGCCCAACGTGGGGCTCGAAAAAAGAGACTAGACGGGAGCCACGTGGCCCAGCTCAACCGAGAGAAGACTTCACAAGGTCTGTATGCTTTCCCTCAAGTGGGACTGCACCCGTGGAAGTGACCCTTGGCACCCCATGGCTCTGCACGAACACGGAGGACCCCCTGCCACGGTCTAGCTACGGTCGAACCTCCAGAGGGATTGTATAATTAGGGGGGTGGTGTAAGGAAGGGTGGCTGTTTAGGCTTCCAGAGGCCTAATCCCTAACCACTGCTTCGCCCTTTCCTATCACCTTCATTCTCCTTTCGGGAGCAAGGCCGTGGGTGCATGTGTTCGGAGGAAATCTGGAGGAGGACTGACAGTCTCTGGCAGAGGCGACACTTCTACGTGACTAGAAACTCCCCAGGTGGATTCTGAACACCGACCACCCAAATGGGTACCCTAGTGCCGAGCTCCCAGCCACGTTTCGGGCTGGTGTCTCCTTGGTGGAGGAGGGGTGAGACTCCTGGCCACCCCCACGAGTGTGCGGCTTGGGTTGATCCCTTAAAGTGACTCGTGCGGAGCTTTGGACGACCCACTCTACACTCCCCAGATGAGTTGAGAAAAGGCCAGTCCCTTTGTTCTGTCTCCCATCTCAGGTCTATCACCCAAGCAGCTTCCCGCCTCTGAAATCCAAACAGCCTTAGAATGGGAGAGCGCATTTGGAGCTGCGCTGTTAGGAGATTTTTCCCTTAGAAGCTCCAATAGCCACAGGGAGTCTTTGAGGAATTCAGGGAACCTGCAGCCAGGTAGAAACCTTATCATCTTTGAAGCCAGAACCAGCCATAGAAAAGGCAGGGGCAGTCTTGGAGTATGCTGGCTCAGGAATTTAGGACCAAAGTTCTATTTGCATTCCTATTGTGATTCTTAACAGCCACCATTTGGGATGGGGGAAACTTCCAAATCAGCCAGCCCAAGGCAATTTGAGGAACTTGCCCTTGCTATTTTCCAGTTTGCTTTTTGTTTCCCAGTTTGTTTGGGGCAAGCCTATTTTAAGGCCAGCTCCATGCCTTGCCAACTTTCAGCCATATTGAGATCATGCACATTTCTATGGGCTTTTATTTTGATCAGGCCAAGAAGAAAGTTCAAGCAATAAGCATTAGCAGTTATGTTCCTTAGCTACAGGGCTACTTTAGATTTTCAGGAAAAGGATCACGGTGGAGAAGAGGTTACCAAAGGTTCCGGAGCCTCCACAGGGAGTTGAGATAGTCACAGACAGGTGGGGTGAGGCAGGGGTAATAGTGGTAGTCCCCAAGCTCGTGGATCCTGTCCCGGCGGACAGCAGGACCACTCCTGTAATGACCGCGCACAAGGTATGGGACAATGATCATGATCACGGATAGGTGGGGCGAGGCAGGGGTAATAGTGGTAGTCCCCAAAACTCGTGGATCCTGTCCTGGCAGACAGCAGGACCACTCCTGTAATGACTGCGCACGGGGTCAGACTGGACTTGCCCCCAGCTCTGACATACACTTTAGGCATAGGATAGACAAAGGAGAAGGGGGCAAGTCTCTCTCTCTAGCCTGTTCATTGTCTCTTTATTGCTCAGATGGGATCTCAACATTCGCGAGTGGACTCCCGAACTCCTCTTGGTTGTATCCTTAAACATTGGGACATATTTGGTTCCCGGATCGTGAGCAAAAAGGACTTGATCTTTTTCTGCATGAAGGCTTGGCCCAAATGCTCTCTTGCTAATGGTGAAACTTGGCCTCCCACAGGGAGTCTTAATTACCATACTATTTCAGAACTGGACAATTATTGTAGACGCAGGGGAAGGTGGGTAGAAATTTCCTATATTCGAATGTTTCTTCATCTCTGGGATCACCTTAAGAATGGCAGAATAGAAAAAACCTAATTCAGACAACTGGGGAGTTGGCCATTTCTGATTCAAAGGAAGAAGGATTTTTGCAAGTGAATAAAGATTCTCCTTCACTGAAGGAATCACCTGAAGGGATTCCATCAGCCCCTCCTCCACAGGGACCTAGTCTCTGCTTATCTTATCCTGAGGAGCCCTGCACCCCTTATCCACAGGCATCAAAGGAAAAGGCTTCTAGGTCTTATCCTTCAGTGAAAGGAGAAGCCATGCTTCCTCTTCAAGCTGTGGGGGTAGGAGAGATTGGTGTACAGATTGGTTACAAGCCTTTCTCTCTTGGAGAACTCAAGGAAATAAAGAATGATTTGGGCAGTTACACCGACAACCCTGATCAATATGTACAAACTTTTGAGCGACACCAGTTGGTATATGACCTAGCTTGGAAGGATGTAATGTTACTATTAGATGACACCCTAAATGCCTTAGAAAGAAAGAGGGTGCTGGAGAAAGCTCGTGAGGCTGGGAACAATTATTATGCATCTCAGGGGAAAAGCATCAGAGACAAGACAAACATCCCCATTGGAGCGGAGGCAATCCCCACAAAGAATCCCAACTGGGACCCACAGGACGAAAGACACAAGTGGGAAGGAAATCACTTCATTTATTGTATTCTAGAGGGATTAAGAAGGGTGAAAGTTAAGCCTTTGAATTATAGCCAGCTCACCACTGTCCATCAGGGTGAGAATGAGCCACCAATGACCTTTCTAGAACGCCTCAAGGGGGCAATTGTGAAGTTCACTAATTTAGACCCAGATACAGCGGAGGGTGGAGCGATCCTCAAGGACAAGTTCCTTGTACAGTCTGCCCCAGATATCAGGAGAAAGCTCCAAAAGCTTATGGCAGACCATGACAAGTCTTCCTTGGACCAGTTGATCCAGGCAGCCAATGCTGTCTACTATAATCGAGACTTAGAGAAGGAAAGGCAGAAGGACAGGCGCCACAGTGAGATGCTGGCCGCTATGAGTGCATCCACCCCAGGGAAAAGGACCATGAGGTGCTGCTACAACTGTGGGAAGCCAGGACATTTTCAGAGGGAGTGCCCTCGAACCACAGGCCAGGAGTCTCCTCCAGCACCATGTCCCATCTGCAAAGGGGATCACTGGAAATCGTGCTGCCCCCAGCTCCAGAGAGGGCAGGGGTCTGCTGACCAGGACCCCCAGTGATGGGTCCCAGGGACTCCTATCTAGGCTCCCACCACCTGGGTTCGTACTTAGGAGCCTCAGGTCTCCCTGATGGTGAGCTCTCAAAAGGTCATTTTCTTGCTGGACACGGATGCTTGATTCTCTGCCTTGCCCTTCTCCTAGGCTGAGGTCCGTTCAAAGTAACTGTATGAGACATCTCTGGCCATGGGCTTGTACTTGGGGATATCTCCACTTCTATCACTCTTTACTTGTTATTCCTCTTACACCTGCCCCTTTGTTAGGGCTGAGATATATTGGTAAGGGTCCTTGTAGGCTCAGTCTTTGCCCCTGATGTACAAAGTCATTTTCCCTCCTGGGGTAGATACTGACTCTATGGTCTAAGGTCAACCAGATACTATAGAACCAACCTGGGTGCTCTGGAGGATTTAAAGCTGCTTTTCAAAAAGGCACCTAACAGATAAGTGTTTCCTATATGCTCCCCCACATCTTGTCACCCGATACCATCATTGCAGCTAGCAGGATGGAGCCCTAACCAAGAATGTTATAGTGCAGGCTTATAGAATCAGGCCCATTGTTGAGCAGGCTTGTCAACTTAAGGTTATCAGACAAAAGCCTAGGTCTAGCACAGTGCAGGGAACAGGAGCAGAATTTTCACTCCTAGACATAAGCTATTGTGATAGAGATATCCCTAAGGCGTGGAAGGTTGGTCAAGTGTGAGTCAAGTATGCTGATCTCACCTTCGTCTCCTTCCTCTGTGGTCTTCAGTGCACACCTGGATGCCACAGGCTAGTCATAGGTATCCTCATTTCAGTACTCCCAGCACATGCTATTCTGACGAGTGTGTCCGAGTGCAAAACCAGGATATACTTGAACTGGCAGGAGTCCCAGAACTAGCATGGCGCAGGAAATGGGAGGCTGAACAGGGATATTTCAGTCTTTGCTACCTTAAATACTGGGATTCCGTTGAGCATCAGAACTTACTACACCACAGCCTTCCTGTATTAAACTTTCAATTGGAAAATATTAGCCTATGGACCCTCTGCATCTGTGTTGGCTCCTGCTCTACATAGAGCATGCAACTGGCTTCTCAACTGTCTTATGTTTCTTTCCTGATTAGGGGTCTTCAGACTCAAGGTGGCCTTGTACATGCAAACTTGTGTGACAACCAGACCAACTTCTGCCATGGCAACTTGGATGACCTGGACCATCTCTCTGGATCCCACACCTTCAGGGGCCCCTTACCCAAACGTCGTCCCGATTCAGCAGGAAGCAGCCAGAAGACATCGTCACCCCTTTTCCCCTACAGAAGTAGGATGTAGGATTTCAAGAGGGGAAATTGAGACCATCCAGGTCCTCTGAGGTCTTGGCCACACCTTCAGGTGGGTGGCACCAGCATTGCCCACCCAGTTCTTAACTAATTAAGAGACCACCAATGGGGAACATCTCACCTATAGGTTCCCCGCCCAACAAGGAGGGGTCAGGGAAGGCTTAAAACCCCTAGACCCTTCCTCAAACCTTTGGTGTCTCTCTCTCCCTCCTCTTTCGAGAGCACCCCACCTCCCGGCTTTTCTTCCGGAGGTACTTCCCTTTCCTTCCCTTCCCTGCTCCCTGGTCCCTTCGCAAATAAACTTTTCTGTTTGTAACAGATTCCTGGCTTTTTATTTCTATACTAAGCTGAGGAAAGAACCCACCGGGCATTTCTGGTAACATGGATGAATCAAAAAGCGGCCAGCAAAAGTATTCAGCCAAAATTCCAATGGGTGGGGGATCCTTGGAAGACTCACTTCCATCCTCTACCCCTTCCTCATCCTCAGAAGAGGACTCTGAATCTACTTCCCACAATTGCTCTAGACTTTGTCTGTTCTGCTGTTTCTTTTCCTTATTTGCCCTGGTTTGGAGTTCCTTCTGTCTACTTACTCTGGTTTGCGGCTCCCTCCCACTTCTTACAGATAATTTTTGAAGGAAGGGGTGCGCCACTGCTTCAAGGGATGACAAAGCAATATTTACCAAGTGCCAGAGGAAAAAGGTGGCTACAAGGAGAGCAAACCATGGGGATATGTTGCAGACAGTTTGAACGAACTTCTGCGAGGCCTTAAGCTTATTGTCGGCGCCTTGTAAGTGGAGCAGATCTCAGACTCCCTTAATTACCTGCATTTTAGCGAGTTATTGATCCATGATAAATTTTACTTACATCCCTGCAAATTTTTAAACTTGCCTCTAAATTTCCGGGGTCCCTCAGATTGTCCTTCGTGCCCCTGAATGGGGAGAAGGTCTGGGGATGAAATCAATTATGCCCCTCCAAAGTTCCAGGAGTCCCTCAGATTGTCCCTCGTGCCCTAGTGCAGGGAGAGGGTCTGGGGATGAAATCAATAATGCCCCTGCAAAATTCCTAAATTCTAAACTTACCTTCATAGGTCCAGGGGTCCCTCAGATGTCCTTCTTGCCATGCCCCACGGTAGGCAGCAGTGTACCCGCCAGCAGAGCCAGTAACATGGACACGGTGAGGGTCAGGGAATGAAACACCGACAAAAGACCAATAATGGTGGAAAAGGTCTCTCCAGCCTCCCTTTATTCAGCCATATATACTTTTCCCACAAGCCCCTTACAGAACAATACGATGCTAATGAGACTGATAGACCAGGTGCCACTAGACTCAAGCCCATGTGCTAAACTTAACAGATGCTAATCAACTCCTTAGCTGTCAACAAAGCAGGACACCACCTGGCTGCCTCCAGCACAGGCTGTCTCACTTCAGAGGACAGGGGAAGGGGAAGACCACCATCTCTGCTCTAGTGAAGGGTGAGGAGGGAACAGGGGTGGGGTGCTAATGGAGATGTTGGAAGTTTCGTAACTTTTGCATCATCAAGGTTCTTTTTTAGGATGTGAAACATTAAAAATGAAGGAAAGAAAGAAAAGGTGGGGTGGGGGAGAAGAGAAATGAACAAGGAAAAGAAAAGAAAGCAAGAAAGGAAAAACAGCAGTGTCTTCCACAGCTGGACCACATTACCAGAAATTAGCCCAGAGATGGTAGTTAAAGGGAGAGTGAAAGCCAGATTCACTTCTCTGGTGCTTAGAGTTTGGTGACAAAAACACATCCTTATAATACATCTGCATTCTTTGTAGCAAAAGGAGAGGATGAGAACAAAGAAAAGAAGAAGTGGGTGGGGGGAGGAGAAAATAATGAAGAAAAAGAGGCAGGCTGAGCTGAAAGAAGGAATAAGCAAGCTCCCAGATTAGGTTGACCTAAGTAAATACAAAAACTTTGTGCAGCGCCAGCATTAATGAGATTTGGGATGCTAAAACACTGTGAATTGAGTATAGAACAGGGCCATAGATGCCCAAGCTATTCTTGAAAGGGATGTCTTTTTTTTTTAATTTCTTTATTTTTGACAATCTTTACATGGTTAATTAAGGCACAAAGGTTCAAGGGCTACAAGAAAGTACATAAAACTAGTATTTTCACACACTCTTTTTTTTCTGTATATGGGTAAAGGGGAGATACAGGGAGAAGTCCCACCCAGCCTCCCATCCAGCCCAGATCCCTGATGTGGGGCATGCTCCGAGGGTCTTGCTCAAGTGGTTTTGATAGCTCAACAGTTGTGAACTGCTGCCATTCTCTGAAAGGGATGTCTTAATAATGTGTAGCTTAACTGGTAAGGACTCTGTTCAGCACTTTTACATGACTGCCTGCTTGTGGCCTGAAACAGAAACTGCCCAGTAGCTGTGGCCTCCCACCTGGGACCACAGGACTTGGGGAGCCTAAAACCTTAGGTGGGCCTGCATTATTGTAGAGGAAAAATGAAGCTCTTTTATTAAATAACTTAGTACTACCTATGGTATAGACGGAGGACAGCTGTCTGAGCTGGGAAATCTTGGGAAATCATGACGGCCATCCCTTTATCTAAAGGACAATGTTGTGCAAGCATGTCCTGCAGCCACAGGTCCCTGTTGCATGAGGCTATCTTGCAACCAAATCCCAATGTCATTCCAGTGTTCTGTTATCACCCACAGGTACTGTCACATGGAACAGAAATGCTCCTGTCCCTCGTGGGCATCCTACACCCACAGGACACTGTTATTCGAAGTTATCCCTACAACCAAATGCTTTAGCTGCATGAGGCCATCCCTGCAACTAAAGGACCCTATCTCATGAGGCTTTTCCTGCACACACAGGTCCCCATTACATGAGGCTGTCCTGCACCCAAAGGCCAAAGTCACACAAGGCTGTCCTTATTCACAGGCACTGTTGTACAAGGCCATCCCCACAACCAAAGGCCAATGCTATAACCATACCTGTAACCAGAGGCCAATGGCACATGAGTGCAAGCTGCACCCATAAGCCCTTGTCACAAGAGGCCATCCATGTACCTAATGGCTTCTGTTGGCCCAGCTCCTCCTGCATGCACAGATGCTTTTGCATGTAAATACCATGAGCATGCCCATGTCTCTAAAGGCCATCCATAATCCATTTCCCTATACCACAGATCTCTGTTGCATGAAGTGATGCCTACAGCCCAAGTCCTCTGTCACACTAGCTGTCAGAACACAGCCCATAGGAAAGCTGGGACAGCAGAGGCCTGTGGGATCCTGTTGAGAAGAGGCTCCAGGAAAGAGCAGGCCGAAGGCCTCTCACCCACAGTGTCCTCTTGCCCCCAGTGAGTCCTTGGATGTGTTTTTGTGATCTCCCTGAAGATAGGCAGAAATCTGTGCTCTGTCTAGTCAATCAAGAACAGACAGTACTATCTATTCCCTGTTTCAATAACTCTGACAAGGTCACCTTGTTAGCTTCTTTGTTGTCTCTGTGTTCTTAGATATGATCTAATTCTGAGTTATGTCTGAATCATTGTTTCATGAAATGTATCAAAACTGAGACCCTGAAAATAAACTTTGTCAGTTGCCAAAAGAGCACTGTCCCCCCATTTCTTCGGGTCGCATCTTTTCCCCAGGAACCCACAAAGTAAACTTACATAACCCTAACAAAGAAAGATGATCCTAAATGGGCCCAACATCATCATGTAAATATCATTTGCATAAGTCAAGGGAACTGGCACAAAGGACACAGCCAGCTTTTAGGAACAGGTATCACCCCTACGGGTAACAGCCAGAGAGGAGAAAAACAGTGCTTCAAATATAGCTACCTGAATTCAGGCTAGCCAGTTTTTCTAAAGCAAATCTTAAGAAAGGAAATTTAAAGTAACTTATATCTTAAAATGCTTACAAAAGGTATCACTCAACATATTTAAATCCATGAAACCCAAGGTTGTATATGTTTAGTCTGCCTCTATTTTTATTAAAAAGTTTATTTATTTGAAAGGCGTAACTAGAGAGAAGGCGCAACAGAGAGATCTTTCTCTGGCAGTTCACTGCACAAATGGCTGCAATGGCTGGCGGTGGGCTGGTCTGAGGCCAACAGCCAGAAGTTTCTTCCAAGTCTGCTCCTTGGAAGCAGGGGTCCAAGTGCTTCTGTCTCAGGTGCTTGAGCAAGGAGCCAAATAGAAGGTGGAGTATCCATGACTCAAATTGGTGCACATGTGGGGTGCTGGCACTGAAGGCAGGAGTCTTACCCACTGCACGTAATACAAGCTTTGCCAGCCTGTCTTTATCTCTCAAAAAAAAATATTAATCATGTGCTTTCTGATATTTGTTCAGCTTCCCAAATAAAGTAAGAATTAGGTATGATATAGGCAATAAATGAATGAATGTTTCTCTCAAAAAGTAGCATTTAGAGTGTGGTCCACAACACATATTCAGCGTTCAGAAAGCTCCCTTTTATTACATTCATTCAGGACCCTCCTTAGGCTGGCTGTGCTCAGGACACACTTTGTAGAGTCCTATCTTATGATCCTCTGTGCTGTGCACTGATGGGGAATAGATGTAAACATTGATGTAGCAGGTAGAACAAGAAGTTTTCTCAGGAGCATAGCTTATTCCATAATAATTCAGAAACAAACTAACATTCATTATTGCTTGACTTTCTAAAAATCAGAACAACTTTAATATTAAGTATGTAATGTCACCCAACTACCTGCAGATGATCAACTACATGATGGACAAACTGGAGGAGATGCTGCTCTTCTTGGGTGGGCTTGCAATGAAATTCATGGCCACCTTGTAGTAAGTACTAATTCAGTCTGTACATGGATTAGCTGTGGAAGGGCATAGTCACTTGCAATGTCTAGGACAGAGAGAAATTTTCTCCCAGACTATTTTGGAAGGGAAACATTGGTCCTATTCATGTAACATGGAAATGACTGACATTTTGTCTCCAACAGGAACTCATTCAACATGTTTTAATTCTGGATCTTTATGTAAAAATAAATATTGTGGCTCTTATTCACAAATGATACTCTTGTCTCTGGGCCAACATATTCATCCACATGTAAGTAATCTTCAGGATAATTTAGGTAGAATCCTGATACTTGTTACATTTGCGTAGAGCAGGAAGCTCTAGAACTCCTCTGGGGATTAACACCTTTTTCAACTTGTGGAGACTGAGGCTTTCAGCAGCTAAATAACTTTCCCAGGATCTGATAGCTTGCATCCCAAGGTCATGATTCAGTGCTGACTTTCTACACCAGCTTCTCTTTAATGTACGACGCACTTCCCATCACTGTGATATTGCTGTGCACATGGAATCCTTCCAGAGACCAGAAATGAGGAAGGCAGTACTTGAGCCACTGCCTTCTGGTGTGTTTATACATGAACGGATAGTTGTAATGTAGTGTGGACATTTCATGTATTCATTTTTGCTCCTGTTTCTCTGGTTGTAGTTATTCAGGAATAAGATGTGGTTTTTCGGGTATAATAAAACTTTCACCAATGGTATTTTGCCATTATATATTTTTTTCATTTTTCATGTTGCGATTTAAATGTAAATTTCTAAAAATAACATTTTCCAACAATTGCCCTTGTAAGAATAAATGTGTTATGAGACCCTTCTCATGTAGATGCTGACCAGCCTCCTGCTGGCTCCCACCTGAGTGCAGAGGACTCCTCTGGTGCTGGTCATACTCTGCTCTTCATGTGAAGACTGGTTATGAGTGTGCTCAGGGGACAAATTTTTGCTTTTCTGTACTTTTATGTGCATTTCTTTGGTACACATACTGTATATCAGTAAAAATGAAGTCATTCTAAAGTCCCCCAATCTCCATGCATGTTTTGATTATCATTAAGGAAGCTATAGATCTTATTTTCACCTTTTTCTCCTTTCTAGACTATCAGCTGGAAGTCACAGTACTCTCCAGTTTTCATATATGGAAGTCACTCTACTGAGTGCCAAGGAAACTGCTCCGCTCATAACCTGAGAGGGGCCAGGGCCTGCAATCCATGTAGGAATATTTTATAGAGTGTGTCTGCTGCTCAAACTGCTCATCATGTGGGCCATGTTTCTAGCCCATGTCTTCATTTGTTGCAATGTTTCCAACTCATGGTTTAATCTGAAATGAATTATTAGCTACATAATCTACTTTATACTGTTGAATTTGATTAGGAAAATTGACATATCCCAAGAGGAGGATCATGCCAGAGGCATTCTCCTTCATGTCTTTGCTGTAGACAGCAACAACCACGCATCAGTAAATAAACTTCCAATTCTACCTGGAATTGCATAAACTTGTATTTTTAAGCCTTTCTTTTTTGACAAATTTTAGAAACGTTCAGCTCCATAAAGTTAAGTGAAATTATGTTACTCAGTGATTTTTTTTCCATTTTCATTCTCTGTTACTTTGCAATTCCAATTTTGTGAACATTTAAGTCTTTTGGTTTGTCTACAGTCTGAAGAGATGTGTTAACAGGATACTGTCTCCTGATGTTTTCAGATTCACTGACTTCTCATCAGGTTAATCGTATTTCCAAGCTGAGCCAGTAAAGCTTTCTTTTAGATATGTCCAGGTAAAACAACATTGTCTTCTATTTCCACTTTCCCTTAATAATGCATACTTTATTTTTAAACACCATCTTACTTTTAAAGAGGTGAATCAGTGAATGTTTTTAACTGTTCAGAAAGTTAAGAGGATGTTGAAAAAATACATATATCTTTCTAATATGTTTTTCTATTTCCTGATTTCTATATGCCATGCAAACCTGCTGATTTAAAAACCATAGAAATTATGATTATGAACATTTTTAAAGCTTCCTTTTAAATTTTATAAAACAATATTGGTAGAGTTTTAAAAGTCTATTTAGGACTTTCAGAAATCCATTAAAAATGTGAGAATTTTCAATGAATTCTAAGGCCTACTGCTTGCACCTTCCAAAATATTTTATGTTAATTATCTCTTTTTATTCCTAATTTTTGTGACCCTGTAAGAGTGAATGTCTGCTCCTATTGCTTAATGTTTGTTTAAGCTTTTATTTTCTCAAAGCATGCAGACCTCATTACAGATTACTCTGATGTTATGAAATGGATAGCCACTGTTGTGCTGGAACCAGTTCCAAGGCCATGGGATGGGACCACAGTCCCCTGGACAGTGGAAACCACAGGTGGCCAAGGAGCTGTGAGCAGGCAGGGCTTCCTGGAGAGCAGCATGGCCAGGCACTGGAGGTGGGCAACAAGCAGGCAAGGTCGGGGTCTCAGAATTGGTCGTGACTCTGGACAGTGTTATAGCGCAGTGGTCACCAGCCGGTAGCCCGTCTGGTCCACATACAGCTCTGTAGGCATCTGGTAGTCTCTGGTCGGTGTTGCAGCTCTACAGCCAGAGACTACCTGTGGCCGTCACAGCTTCGAGCAGTAGCAAGCCTCCACCACTGCGGTCATGGTCACTGCCCCGGTTTCTGTGGCCACCACCTCCACCGCTGCTGCCCCCTATGCAGGTACCATCCACGTGGTCTCGGTCTCCACAGCCACTGCCACTGGGCTTCCCGGAAGAATCACCAGGAAACAGATGTGATTCGGGCAAGCCCAGCTCTACGAAGAAGAGGAAAGATCCCTAGTCTCTAAAATTTAGGATTTTTATACAAAAGTCAGCCAATCAGAGGGTTAGTTTTCAGAATTCTACATTTGTATGGGCTTTTACACTATTGGTTAATTCAAAACGTAGGTGGGGGGTTCAGGGTGATAGGGCAAGTGTCCGTAGGCAGGATGGTCCCCTCAGGGTGCCTGGGCAAAAGTCCCCTAAATTGTCAGGCCCAGGGTCACGCAATCTCTTACCAGAGCAAACAAAGCAGAAGTTACAGAAGCAGGAATACAGCAATTAGCACCGAGCAGGGGCAAATGGTTAAAATTTGGGGCTGTGGGTTCCTCAGTACAACTTCTTAGACACTTATTATTTAAAGACACCGCTGTGGTCCCGGCACAGTAGCCTAGTTGCTGAGTCCTCACCTTGCAAGAAACAGGACCCAGTGCATATGGGTGCCAGTTCATCTACTCCACTTCTCCAGCTCCCTGTTGGTGGCCTGGGAAAGCAGTAGAGAATGGCCCAAAGCACCTGCACCTGAATTCGAGACCTGAAGGAAGCTTCTGGCTCTGGGCTTCAGATTGGCTCAGCCGTGGCCGTTGTGGCTGCTTGGGCAGTGAATTAATGGATGAACGATCTTCCTTCTCTCTCTCTCCTCCTCTCTGTATATCTGACTTGCCAATAAAAATAAATAAATCTTAAAAAAAAACAAAAACAGAACATTGCTGCTTGCAGCTCAGATGGGTCAGCACATACCTTCTCCATCCTCTTCAGCCCTTTCAGGTGATTTTGATGAATTTTCTCCCTATTTTTGTGGAGTTGTCTTTCTGCGGATGTGAAAGCCAGAGGGAACTACTTGCTTCTTCACTGGCAGCTTTGGAAGTGCAAGTTAAATTTTTGAAATGTTATGTCTTGAATTCTACACTCATTGTTTCACACATCGCCACGGTGAAAATCTGACTGTGATGCCTGACTCAAAAAAGGTTTTCTCTATGTCGTTGTTCAGAGTGCCTGTGACGGCCAGTTACTACAAGTTGACTTAAAGTGAATGTACATTCTGTAACTAAAGAAGCCCATATCGCAGAAATGTAACTCAGCGAGGCAGGGAATGACACAGCTCCCCCTGTCTAAGTCACCCCTCATGTTGGTGAGGACCAGACCCTGTAGCCCTGCATTCACAGTCTTGTCAGTTGTTCTGCTTGTTGCTAAAACTTATTCATGAGCACCACAACTGCTTTATTTTAAAAGAAACACACAGGCCCAGCACAGTGGCCTAGCAGCTAAAGTTCTTGCATTGAACGTGCTGGGATCCCATATGGGTGCTGGTTCTAGTTCCAGAGGCCCGGTTTTCTATCCAGCTTCCTGCTGTGGCCTGGGAAAGGAGCCAAGGACGGCCCAAAGCCTTGGGATCCTGCACCTGTGTGGGAGACCTGAAGGAAGGTCTTGGTTCCTGGCTTTGGATCAGCTTGGTTCCAGCCATTGCCGTCAGTTGGGGAATGAATCAACGGATGGAAAATCTTCCTCTCTGTAGATCTGACTTTCCAATAAAAATAAAAACAAATCTTAAAAAAAAAAGGATACACATACTTGACTGAAGAAACGTTCAGCTTTATATTATATAAAGGAATGAAAGTGAAGTAAAGATCAGTGTCCTATATGCTTTACTTTGTCACAAAGAAACATTACCTTTAGAATTAGTAATAATTTGACATTGAATATGAGATTGTTTGTTTTACAATTCAATGAAAACAACTTTGATCTTTTTTTTACAGTTTCAAGTTGTGCTAGTAATCAGTCTACATGTGGTAAATGATCTTATCAAAGTATAACTATCCATACTCGGAATACATGTAAGTTACCTGCAAGTTATTTTTGGTTTAAAAATCATTCTTAAGATTAATATGCTTCCACCTAGTTATGAATACATGAAACAAATATGCATTTTGCTCTATTCTTCCCTATATAAGATAATATTGTAGATATCATCAAATGTTTCACCCTCCCATACCAGAAAGATATTTAAAAACTTAAAGCAGCAGAGAAATATTCATCTGTATATGGGCATCACTCTTGCATTCACATTTTAAATGTCACATGAGCTGAAATGCATAGCATAATGAACTGGAAACATACCATTACAGTGCAGTTTTATAGCTGTAACATCCTTGACAAGTATAAGACCCTGAAAAATTGAAAAGCATATAATAAATCCACATGGTAAGTAGCTCCTGAATTCACTGTTAAATAGCTTAGATCGCATGCTGCCCTCTCCTGATTCCTTCATCAAAGTCACACGAGCAAAGTCATTTTCCCATATGCCTCTGAACATACAAGCCTCCGAACAAACAAGCATTTTGCATTTGATGACTCAAGTGTCTTTGTAAGAAATGGCAGTTTTCAAAAAAAAAAACTCACATTAAGCTTTTGAAAACTGTTATAAAAGTGTACCGTGGTTAGCAGGCATTTTAGTTTCTGTTAAACAGTGAAATATTTAGTCAGCATAAATGAAAAAAATGTTATGAAAACTTTTTCTCACTAAGTACATGTAGCTCAAGTCAGAAGGCCCTACCTCCAGATTCATTGTGGGTGTGTGCCTCTGTATGTATGAATGCTACTTGATTCAGAATCTTCTAACGTCTAAATGTATAGAATGTAATCATGTAAACTGTAAATGCTTATTACTTCTCATTCAACAGTGTGATTTAGAGCAAATTATCACCAGACCTCATCAGCTTGGACCAAGTTGCTGATTGCCTATAAAAGCAACTTCATACAATAGGAAAATATTCTACTGATTTTCAGCACTGTTCAGCTATTCTCTGCAGTCAGAATAAAGCCCTAAGTCATTTCTGCACGTGAAATCACTGTAAAATTGCAGGCCCACTTCCATAGAGGTGACGGTTCGGATGACTCTGAAGAAAATGTTACTACATTGGATGCTCCTACAATTTCTTTGTAATTTCTCCAATTTCCAGTTTGATTTCTACCCAAGGAGGTGCAGGTGTGACTACTCTCTGTGATCAGGAAATTGGTGCTCTTGCTGATGTAAAAGAGGATAAAGGATTGCCTACAATTCAGGGGTGATGATGGGATAATTAAAGCATGTCTGAAATGCACAACCAAACACTGTCTTAAAAAGCTATTATCTTCTGTGATAATAATACTAATAAAAATAGTTCTCTGGTAAAGAATGACCAATGTGAAATGGTTTTTGATTTGTTTCAATATACATGCAAGATTGTCACTTTGTCATTTACCTATTGCTTTTCTCCTAGTATTGCAAATATGTAGTCCTTCACCATTGACCACACATTCAAAATATGCCAATTGCTTATTGAGGAAACCCATTGGATAAAGAGATGCTAGTAAATAAAATTACCCAATGCTCCATATTAACATTGCAAATGAGAAAGTTAAACACAAAAGGTCCATATATGGTTAAGTAGTTGAATTTGATCGGTTTTTGCATTCATGGATGTTCTGCAATAATTCTGTTAGATAAATAAGTCCTTGCAATGAAGCAGTATTCCTGTCTCATTTTGCCTTTCAAATGAAGTACAGTTTAATTTCAGTAAGCTCCTAGTGTGACATATTCTGGAATGTAACAAGTGTGTGCAGTATAGTTTTGTGAAATTAGACATGAAGGTTGCCATAATTAAAACACCGTGTTGGAGTTATAACAAAACTGAGAGGTTGTGTGTTTAAGACACTTTATTTTTTTCAAGGTGCTATAGCTTGTTGCTGTTGTTGTTGTTGTTGTTGATGTTGATGTGGCTGTTCTAACTCATACTTGTTGTTGACCTTGTTTCATGACTTTTCACATAGGGTAATGTATAGTGATGGAGTACTGGAGTCTATCATATACAGATGTGGGGGTACAAAGGAACATGCATCCTTGCATCCAGATGAAAGATGGATTGCCAATGAAACTGTTGGACATGTGTAGACAATGGGATGCTGGACTGTCTGACGTTGTCTGTACCAACAACGTTGGGATACACTTAAATTAGGGACTGATTGAATTACGATTTCTTATGAAGGACTACACTATTGTAACAAAATGGGAAAAATCTGATGGGGTGGGGTTTTGGGGGAAATCCTAACCTATACAAAAATGTACCACATAATTCAAAATTCAAAATAAAAATATTTTTTAAAATGTAAAAGGCATCTTACAGAGATAATAAAGCACTCTCTAGCAAAAAAAAAATTGCTCTATTTCCATATATTTTCATTGGGATATATACAATTCCATATCAAATGACTTGTTTGAAGACTGAAATTTCTGTCTATAGGCTCTCAAAACACCTTCCAAAAATCAGCTATGTTGTTTTGTGATACCTGATGAGGTCCCTACCGATGATGTTTCAACATTCCTCATTCAATCCAAAGACAACTTTGAAGTCACCGTTGTGTGTTATTGCAAGCATGCTTTCTATCAGCAACCCACTTTCAAGACACCAACATTGGAAGAGTATCGGAAGGCAGTGGGTTGCTGCAATTTGTAACCTGAGGAGCAGAATATTCTTTGGAACATGAAATTCAGGGGCATAAATTCTGACGAGCAAATTTATTGCATGAAAATTCAATATACATATAAAACTATATATATTCCCCAAAATTCCCATATATATATATATGACCAACTATGGGTGGTCTAGGCCATTTATTCAACTATGACAGTGATGGGAATGTAGATTTGTGTGCAGAGTAGCAGTGCAATGTTTCTCCTTTCTCATCCAGGAGACAATTCACTGATCTGACTAAGTCACACAGAGAGAAACAGGTAATGCTACAGCAAGAACCTGCAAGCTGAGGGGCAACTCTGGCTCTCAGCCCTGAGTTGAGGGAAATGGGAACATAGTTTCCACACTAAAATTTTCTCTGCTGAACTGTTGGTAATTGACAGTCTCCTGAGGTTGTAATTGACCCTGCCTGGCTGGGATAAGCACATGCAGCTCCATACACAGTGTGTCCTCTGCCAGCGGTGGCTCATTCAGAGAAATGCTTACCTACTGTTTCACCTCTGCTGCTGCAATATGAAAATGAGCCCAACCTTCTGAGCAATGATAATAGAGTCGTATACCCCCTGAAATACAGTCACAGCTCTTCCCAAAGCCCTTCCTCCCCATTGAGATGTAAAGCTTGGAGTGAGTGTAAATGTGTTGTAAGGGACTGCAGCTAAACCACTCAATTTTTTGAGCTTACTCATTTCTTGCCAAATTTCCCACCCTGAGTCTCTGCTTCCCAAGTTTAAGATGCTTCACAAGGTTTTATCCACTGGATTATTCACAAAACTAGGAGAGTAAGGTAGATATTTACTCCAAACTTCCTGTATGTTAACTGAAAATTAGCCTAGCTTTATTGATGGAGTTAGTGATATAAAAATGTTAGTAGAACTGGTCCACAAAGCCTAAGGGTCTTCTGTTCAGAAGTGTTTTGGCATCAGTTATGAAATATTATCTCAAGTATGGTTATTTTACAGGCAAGAAATATTTTTCAGTCAACTAAGAAGTTATTTTCTGATTCTGATTTTTGTGTTCTTTATAACTTGAATATTTATTGATGACATAGTTTAGAACTATACCAAATGAAAAACATGCAACTCTGTGTTTTCCTGTGTGTCACAGATTTCTGTTATACATTGCTGATCAAAAATTGCCTGTGGGTACACAGAGATGACCCCACTGTATTCCAGATGGAGCACACCCAGGTGTTTCCCAGCAGCTTTGGAAAGAGCCTCAATTTTGACATCTCTGAGGAGAGTGCCACACATCTTGACAACAGCTTGGGTGAGAGTTCCTTTATTGGGAGCCCAGGAGAACATGTCAGGGCCTCAGTGAAACGGTTCTGGTTTTAGTGAGGAATCAATGACAAAGTTCCCAAGAGGTCATAGGAGCTGCTTACCCAGTGCCCTGGGGCACAAAGGGTGGGGGTGCAGGGCCCATGTCTCTCTCTGCTCTGTTACAAAACCAGCAAGAGGAGCTGGGACCAAAGAAAATGTATGACAAAATTTTTGATTTAACATAATTACTGATGAAAACTATAACTCCATCCAAGACATTATATGATAATACTTCAAGTGAAAACCTGGGTTTAGTAAATTTCATTTGACTTTCTATGTCTAAGGGTACCATGCAGATTTCTATGGAGACATAGAATTAAAACATCATTTTGTTTCAGTGCTAACAAATTTAAATTAATACATCTTCTCTGTATTGTAGGCATTTTCTCCATAGTGTGGAAAAGTGTTTTTGTATCACTGTAAAGGCATACTTTTCACTTCATTCTCCATGAGTTTATGAACTGCTGTTAGATGTACTAAATGTGTTCTGTGGAAATGCAGTTGAATGGCTCACAACGTTGCCTGTCTTGTATCTCTGCCACTTCATACTCTGAAGCATCTGAGGTAGCACTTGTCCAGTGCCCACCAAGGCAGCTAGTGAAGGATGACCTCATGGGAAAATAAGGCACTTAGTTTGAAATGTTATAAATTCTGCAGGACACCAAAGACTGTACTATCATTTACCAGTCATGTTACTTTTGGCAAATATTCTCTGACACTGTCAGTTGTATACCACATACTTGGATAAATGGAATGTATGCCTTTTGGGGATAATGTAGGGCAATATTTATAAAAACAGATTTATTCAGCAAAAGTGCACATAGGGCTGAAACAAGTTCCGATGAACCTAGAAACAAATTATTATCCAAAGGCAGGAAATTAGGTCCTAGGAGCCAACCACCCATTTTATAGGAGTGGCTAATTTAGGACATGGATGATTAGTCACTTCCTCTTTCAAGTTTTTATTTTCATATTTTTATGATGTTAACTTCATTGCTTTCATTGCCTTTTTTTTAATCCCCATTAACTTAGAAGATGAATCTGAGACCTGAGAGTATTTGTACTAAAACAACAAAACAACTTTTTTTATTTATTTAAAATTTAATTTTTAATGATGTGTATAGTTGAGAAGGAAGCATAGCCATGTGAATCACTGATTAGGGTGGAATAGAAAAAGTGAATCAGACCATGGTTTCTGGTTTTCTTTTCCTTTTTCTCTATCTGGGTCAAGTGGAAGGAGAAGGGGAGAAGCTGCACTCAGCTTCCTAACTGCATCAGTCTTGGGCATGGGGAATTGTTGGTGTCTAATGATTCCAGTGATTCTCTAAGGCAAGTGAAATGATTTTAATCTGAGCTCGGGGAACTGGAAAGGGCCTCAAGTATCCAAGGTTGGCGGGGCTCAGTGGGAAGAGGCGGAACTTCCTTTCTCAAGGGACAGCCTAACTGCCGCCTAGACTCGGCCCACACCCGGTGGCTCTTTTTTTTTTTCTCTTTAAATTCTATTCATTCTTTTTTTTTTTTTTTTAATAGAAAAGTGGGTAAGACTATTATTTTTTCCACATTCTTTCCTTCATATTTAAAAGGGGGGATTAAGGGAGAAGGCCCACCCAATTTCCCACCCTCCCCAGGTCCCAGATGTAGGGTATGATCTGAGGCTCTTGCTCAAGTGGTTTTGATATATCAACAGTTATGAATCACTGCCAATCTTGCCACTCCAAACACGATGAGGTCTTTGAAGAATCCACTGATTGACATAGTCCATCATAGAGTCTCTATTTGCCCTGTATTTCGCTGCCAACCTATAGCTGAGATGGTTGGTTGACCTGTTCTGTCTTCTGTCTTCTTGGTTAGGGTTCTGAATGCAGCATTTTGATTGGGGAGATCTCCAAAGAAACTTTGTCTGAGGTGTTCTCAAACCAGATTCTTGTATGTACTAGCAAGTACAGGGCCTGGCACAGTCCATCGTCCTGATCAGCTGGTGGTTGCAATCGCTGGGTTGATTCTATTTTCATTCCTGACTTCCACTGGAACCAATGGGTGTTGCAGTCCAGACTGGTTCTGCCCAGCATACACTCGACCCTCGCATAAACCAGTGGGAGCTGCAGCCTAGTTGGAGCGACCCACAATAACCCCCACCAGGACCGCCCCCTACCCTGGTTTGCCAGTATGTGTAGCAGTAGTTCAGTCTGTCCCACACCTCATTCCACCCCAGCCACTGTCCTAGCTTTTATGCCCTCCTGTGGAAGTGGTAACCCAAGAGGGATGAGCCCACTATTTCCCTCCCAGGCCTCTCACACTCCCGGATTATGCACTCTCCAGGGAATTCTGTGGTTTGACTTGACAGAACTAGCTCCCAGTGCCAGCTTCTGTCAGCTGATGCTGTGGCTAAGCTCAAACAACCCTCACCCACTCCAATTTTGTTTGCACCAGTAGGAATAATCAGCTCAGGCTGGCTTTTCCCTGATCTAGTCACATGAGGCGCACGCATGTTGTAGCCCTGCCTAGTCTGGTCTACCCCCATCTCAGTCCACACTCTCCAGTGGGAGTAGCTGTCCAGCAAAGGAACCACCCCTTATTCCCCTGCCAGCTCTGCTCCCTCCCTTCCTTGTTTTCATGCTTGCTGGTTGGTCACTGCAGTCACTTCCTGTACACTTCCATATTGTGCACTAGTCTTTGTTGCAACTGAACCTGGCTCAACCCACACTGTTCTGGTGCCTGGATTTGCCAGTGGATGATGTGGACAGATTCAGCCTGGTCTTCCCCCAACCTCTGCCAAATGTATGCCAGTGGGTAACTTTCCATGGCCTGTTCTGGGCTGTTTCCTATCATGTTTCTTGTGCTTACCTTCCGGGTCTGCGTCCTGCCAGAAGAGTTGCCCAGGTTCCTCCTTCAAAACCAATGCCAGGTTTCATGCATACCAGCGGGTCCATGAGCCAACTCTGTCACCTCCTGTCATAGCAGGAACAGTGGCTTTTCCTGACTGGCCTTCAACCTAAACTGGTCCTTGCTGTTGGATGTTTCGGACACCAGAGGGTATTGAGGTCTGGCCTGGCTCGGCGCATTCAATCCCAGGCCACACTTGTGCCAAGGGAGACTACAATCATTTACCAATCGGAATGCAGCCCCCATTCCAGGCTATACGCCTTTTGTTGGGAACCTCAACCCAGCTGGGGTTGTCGCCTTAGCTCCCCAACCAGGCCTGTTCCCAGCCATAGATCACATGCATGCCAGTGGTTACTCTGACTCAGCTTGGCACAGCTGGTGGCTCTTCTGATTGGACTCTCTCCTCTTCACTCTTAGGTGCCATCCAATGCAGACCTGGGGATGCCCCACTTCTTGCATCTGTGTATGCAATTTACTCCCTGTGGTGCAAATAGCTTCACCCCAGCCCCAGTATTTTCAACCTGGAAGTTTTTGTGTAGAAACAGACATTGTCCTGAGTTCTGAGAAACTCTGAGGCCTTCCAACCCTGAACTGATTAGATTGGAATGTGTTCCGTAGAGCCTGTTAACATAATCAGATCACCTGTGAAGGGTTTACATTGAGAGCTTGACAATCCCATCGTTTAGACTGGGAAGGTCAAAGGGTCTGGTTTCCACCCACCTACACCTGTCATTTAGGGCCAGTTCCCTCTTCAGCCCTGGGGTGAAGTTTGGATCCCACTCAGTACATTTAAATCTTTGAGGGTGACATAAGGAAACACCCCCAGCATCTATCACCCCAGTAAGGGAGCATTAATATATTGAAAGAAAGCAGGCTTACCTGAAGACCTCACAGAAAAACAGACTCACAGGTTGGTTGCCTAGATAGAGAACAGCTTGAACAGCGGACCTGGGGAGATGAGCTTACTCTGAGACAGGAGGGACAGGCCATTTCTACTGAACATGAAACTAAAATGTGGACTAAACAGAGAGCACGTGCCAGGGGTTGTGTTGTGATCTTTTCCCCATACCACATTGATTTGTTTGTTTGTTTGTTTGTTTTTGAATTTATTTATTTTTATTGAAAGGCAGATATTACAGAGATGGGGAGACACAGATATTAAGCTCTTCTGTCTGATGATTCACTCAGCAAGCAGCCGCAAAGGCCAGAGCTGATTTGATCTGAAGCCAGGAGCATCTTTCATGTCTCCCACATAGGTGAAGAGTCCCAGGGCTTTGGACTGTCCTTGACTGCTTTCCCAGGCCAGAATCAGCGAACTGGATGGTAAGTGGCACTGTGGGAACATAAAATTGTGTCCATCTGCAATCCAGTGTGTGAAAGGCAAAGACTTTTAGCCACTGGGCTACTGCACCAGACCCTTGGTGTGATGTTTTCACAGGCCAAGAGGAACAGATGAATCATTGCTGCTCTGCCTCCCTGCTTGCTCCCAGTGCAGAAACCAGTGCTTGTACCCGAGCAAAGCTTGTGACAGGGGTCATTCAGGGCTCAGCCCAGTGTTGCATTATCCAGTATTCTCTGTTGTCCAGGGTCCCTTAGGAAGCCCAGCTGGGTGAGCACTCAAGGCAGGGCACTCCATCCTCCACACCCCTCTTGAGATGTCAACCACACCTGAATGTAGGCACACACAGGGTGGGTCCTTGCATCCAAAATATCATGTGGGTTCCTAATTAGCTTCTGCAATAACCTGGTAAATATGCTTTCTTCGGAGAAAATTGTTTAGTAATACAATGTTTCACTCAAATAAAAGCATAAAATGCATAACCACAGGGACTGAATAGTAACAATTAGATAAAAATGCTTTCTGGCAAGTAGCTATGGTATTAATGATTCCAAATACCTAGGCAACAGAAATGTAAAACAAATCAGCAAAAGGATCCAAAACAATGACTTTGCACTAGTCAAGTCTATAAATCTTCAGTGTGTCAAGGAGAAAGATAAATTGGCAAATGCCCGTTCATCCACAAACACATTTTAGGAAATAGAAAATGTATATTACTCACATAAACTGTATGTCAGGTGTAATCTACAGTGGGGACACAGAAGCAAAAGATAGTGTTGCTGAGAAAGGAAAGGCAATGTTGCATAGATTATGATGGATAAGTTTAGATTAAGCATTATGGTCTCGGGATAAAGGTGTCAATGTGGATCAAAGGTATGAAGGAACCTTCTGATTTCTGATCACGTCAATATTAATGGTAATAGTAGGAATATTATTAGACTCAGCAGCATGGTAGACTGTAAGAAATATTATTAAAGTCTTAGTTTCAGGATTCCTGAAGCAGCACAGTGCAACGTGTCAGAATCTACAACATCGTTATTGTGGGGTGTCCATCATGCTGCTTTTCAATACACTGTGCTCTATGGACATTAGCCAAGAAAAAACAAAATTGGGTGACATGGTGTGTTGCTTGTAGGCCTGATTGTATGTAACATTATTTACACAAATGTAGATGTTCTGCTCTTTCGGCAATATGCCATTCATCTGAGTAACACAGCTGTCACATGCACATTCAGCATTTGTGGTGCCAGCGCAATTTTTTCAGTGGTAGCTGAAAATCCCTTGCACAGTGATATTCTCTCTGGATGTGGTGTCGTAGCGTGTTGAGTGACTATCTACAACCTTGTTTTTTTTGGGGGGTGGGAGGAAGTTGTTCAGCATGCTTCAATATATCACAGTGCCCTCTGTGGGCTTTAGATGGAAAGTGACATAACAGAGCTTCCTGGAGTGCTGTTTGTAATCCTGATGCTATTTCGACTTAGTGACCCACTGGAGTAGTTCAGCCATTGGAACACCTGTGTTGCTTTTTTGGGAATATGCCGTTCACCAATAAACTGAATCTTCTGGCAGTCACATGCACATTCATTTTATTTGGTGCAAGAGCAATTGTTTTCAACTGTAGCTATGAATATTGCTTGTGTGGGAAAGCTTTTGGTAAACCAGATGCTATGTGAAATTAGTGACCCAGAAAATCAAGATAGTGGAATAGGGTAAGGACACATTTAAATGGATGGAAAAACAATTATTAATTCATAGCCCAGTCAGCCACCTGGAGCCGAATTGGGCGCCATTTTGCCTAAAGAGGCAAAGGCAAAGGAAAGGACTGAGCATACACTGAGCTGGAAGTAAACTCATTTCTGACTCAGTGAACTACATCCATGTGGCATTCTACAGGTCCCACCCAAGACATGCCTGGGTAGCCCTCAGATCTGACGGCCAGCAGATCAAAAACTATACTAATGCTACATCAGGGTGCCATTTTGTACACTGTGGCAATAGCTTTAGAATAGCAGGGGACAACAGTGAATTGTGCATGTGCTGAGCTCACGAGAACTCACTGAGTTCCGTGGATTGCACTGGTCCTGCAGGAAAACAATACCATCTGTGGCATTGTATGGGTCAAAATACATACTAAATAGGCACTGTTATTATTAGGGTTATCAACATTTTTATCTCCTTATCATTACTGTGTGTTTAACGCTGTGAAATTTTTTCCTTCAAAAAACAATGTTCTGAGAAACCTGGAAATTCATGTAAAAATTGAACTATTCCTATGTTCCACCTAAAATAAATACTCCACTCAAAGTCGGTTACAGACCCCGAGAGTCACCACCCAAGAGCTCAAGAACAAGGTCAGAGGCTGCAAGAAGCAAGAGGATTTTATTGACATTTCGCGAATGGGCCTCTACTCCAACAGGGGAGAGAAGCCCTGAGCTCCGGGAGTACAGGCATCTTATAGGCACACACTACAAGCTTAACATACATTTGTGACAGGCCTTATGGCCTTATTCTGATGCCTACTCAGACCCCCTTCCCGCAGCCTGGGCCTGTTACAGTTTTATGGCCCTATTCTGATGCTGACCCAGGACTTTCTGGGTCCATTTCTCAGGATGAGGAATTCGCTTGTCAGGAAACAGAAACCCAGACCCCCCTTTTGCAGCCGGGCCTGTCACAGCCTTCCTCTTGTTTCTTATCTATCTTGCCAAGCAACTTATAGAAGCAACGAAAGCATTAACCCTTTGCTTTCTCTCTTTTGAAGGAGAAAATTTAAGATAGAAGAATATAATTTGTGTTTTTTGCCTTCCATACTTCACTTGCCTTGCTTGCTGAGAATAGCTGAACAGGACTTCTCTTGGTAAATGATTAGGTTCAATTGGGATTCAGGATACAAAATTCAACAGTGGCCCTGAGATAAGTATCTCAGGAGGAATCAAGGTAAAATAATGAGGAGCCGAAAAGTCCCTGACTTCTTGGAGGAGGCTCCAAAGGTCTGAAAAAAGCAAACTCAGTCTGAGAAAAGCAAACTCAAGGAAAATTGTGACAAAGAACTAAAAGAAACAGCATTCTTATGATGTAATAGTCAGGAAAAACAGCCCCTAACTTTATTGTTTTATGATTCTATTTGTACCTATTAGTAAGCTATTTTTCAAAATGCTGTGTAAGTGATTTTGGCCTACAAAAAACAGGTGATGTAGCGACTTGGTAGGGATGTGTCACCCTCCTGCGTGAGGAACTGGCCTCCGTCCCAGCACGCTGGTACCCAAATAAAACCTCATGCTTTTGCATCAAGCATCGTCTTCACTG
Organism: Ochotona curzoniae; assembly: GCF_017591425.1. Taxonomy (NCBI): domain Eukaryota; kingdom Metazoa; phylum Chordata; class Mammalia; order Lagomorpha; family Ochotonidae; genus Ochotona; species Ochotona curzoniae. The sequence goes on along the minus strand of NW_024465364.1, from coordinate 138 downwards.
ATCATTGGGGAGACTCACTTTCTCGAGAGTCGGTAAGGCTGTCCTCACTTCGCGCGGACTTACACAGACAACTGATTCAATCTGTTAAAAAAAAAAGGGGAGGGCATTGCTAAAGTTTAATAGTAAACAATAGGTATG